>NW_015387468.1:34676-56887 GCF_001527695.2 Protobothrops mucrosquamatus | reverse complement strand
GTCAGACTCTGAGGACTCACAGCTGGAAGTCATTAGAGACACTCGTAAACGAAGGCAGTTAACTAGAGCAGGTCAGAGGGAGTCAATACAGCAACTCCAAGGGAGGAGGAGAAGGCATTGAGAAGCCACGCCTTGGGGCTGCTTAATAAAAAAGGGAAAGTGTGGGCTGCTTAATAAAAAAGGGAAGGTGTGGGTGGTGCTGGTGGCTGAAGGCAACCATTGCAAAGTACTTCATGGGATCATGTTCTGTTGGTATTGCCGTTGACTAATTCCCTATTTCGCATTGTGTTTCATGTGGACAACTCCCTCCATTTGGGTTGTGTTGTGTTGCTTTTGTTTTTGGACCATTTGGCAGGTTGGTTACCCATATTAAAAGGGGTTTTGTTTTCTTCTGAGTCTCCAGCCTACTTCTCAAAAGGGTTTTTTTTGGTCCTTGTGCATTTAACAAGGACGGCCATAGGCTGGGACAGGACAGAAACAGGCATTGTTTCAAAGAGGCTCTTTTACGGAGGGAAAGTGATTGCAGAGTACAAAGGCGGAATCTGAAGTTCCTGCTCCAAAGCATTAAGCTAAAAGTTTCCGTTTCTTCAGCCCCACTCCAACGCCCCGGTCCATTCGGAGTCAGTCCGCTGGCGTGAACTTCGTGTTGTGAGAACTTTGAGCTGAAAAGGTGATAAACCAGCCATTTCCCAGGCACCTCGTTCTGGCCAGTCGGCAGGAGTGAACACAGATGGCCCTAAGGCTCTTTCCCCCCCTTCCTAATTCCTGTGTAGATCCATCGAAGCGAGAGTAGAAACAAAGCAGGAAATACAGAAGCATCCTCAATCCACACCAATGTGTGCCCTTTTTAATTTTGTTTTATTAATAATACAAAATTAAAAACACATTGGACATAGATATGACGTCACTGGTTCCCTACATCTTCCAACATTTTACAATAGTATTAGTACTCATATAGACATATAGTTCTTGAACTTTGCTCACTATTTATAAAATACTATTAACACTTTTTCCCTTATTTCTATATATCTATTTATCTTTTAAATATACATTTGTCTATAATCTATATTTTATTCTAGCACTATGCATTTATCTTGGCTACCCTCTTATTGTCTATCCAATCATAAAATTGTTCCCAGATTTTATAGTACTTGGTTTCACTTTTGTCCTTGAGTTCCCATGTAAGTCTATCCATTTCAGCGCAATTGAAAATTTCCAATAATATTTCCTCTTCGGTTGGAGTATCTTTCCATTTTTGAGCAAAGGCTATTCATGCCGCTGTTACTATATGCAGTAGTAAATGATTTGTGTCTTTCTTATGTTTTCTTTCTATAATTCCCAATAAGAAAAATTCCGGTTTGGCTTCTATATCTATTTGCAAAATTTCTTCCAACCACTTCTTTAATAAGTTCCAAACTTTTTGTGCCTTTGGGCATTGCCACCACATGTGGTAGTAATTCCCAATGGTCTCTTCCAATGTGCACCCTTCCTTATGGCACTGTTACTAAGCGACCTGAAGGGGCCTGACCCTTGCTCTGTTGGGGGGCTTCATCAGGCCCTGGGAGTGTCCTGTTATTCCTCCAAGGGTGATCACGTGCTCGCAGAGGAAAGTTTGTCAATTATCTGGTGCATTTTTTATTGTTTTGATTGTTTTTTGCACGGATAGCAGAAAGCTGGCTATCCGCGACAGGCACTTTAAAAACCAGTGCTAGTCTTGCATTATCGGACATCGTCATTCATATTGGACGAGTTCTAAGTTTTCTTAGCCCCTTTGCTGTAAGAAAGGCATGCTCATTTCTGACAGGGATCCTCAGAAAGAAGAGAGCCTGCCCTGTGTTTACAAATTATTTTAGTTCTGGGAAGTTGGGCAAGGAAGCGACTCCTTTGTTCTCTGTCTCTTTAGGCCACTGGGCAAAAATCGCCTCAGAGTTACCGCACCGCTCAGGAGCTCAGTGTCTGAGCAAGTGGAAAGTCCTGCTGGGATACCGGGTGAGCGAAGCTCTTCCTTTCGCGATGTTGTTTTCTTGGGAATGCCCAGCTTTTGTGGGGCAGGTCCCGCTCCTGTTGTTTCACCAGATCTAGAAAAAGGGTAAGGACCCACTTCAATCCCACCTCTTAAGAAAGCAGAACTCTTGGAAGCAAATTCTTCCAACAGGAACTTTTATTAAGAGTAGTTGATGGCAGGCATAACAGGCAGGATCTGAGGGATTCCCTTACAGATTGATAATTTTAAAGTGTCCCTAAGCAAACCCCACCCCACAGTTCAGCCGGACGGTTCAGACCGGCCAATCCCCAGGTGTTAAGTCCATCGTGGGAAAGGGGAGGTAACATCAATCCGGCTCCGTTTGTGGCACGATGTTCCACAGCTCTTCACACCTCCTTTTGAGAACGTAGAAATAAGCCAGGTTCCGGATGTTTGTATTTCTCCCCTTCCCCTTTTCCTAGCTGCCAGGTTAGGGAGAAGAAAGTTCAGAGAGATGCATAGTGCAGGAGGCAAGTTGTTACATTGTAATGGGCGGCAGACCCAGCAGGCAATTAACAAAAGGTTACATTGTACTGAATAGAGAAAGTGAAAGCAATAAACCCCCAGGCATATTCCCCCTCGCCCTTGGGAGTATGGCAGAACCCAGGGGAAGGTGAGATTTGTTTTTAGATCAGAGGAGATAGATAGAAATGAAATATAAATGGATTCTGACAAAGAGGCTGCTTTGACGCCATCACACTGAGGTTTGGGTGTGACAACACAAATGCCGAAGCTGGGTGGGCCGTGTTCTGCTGAACAGGACAGGCTTTGCGATGTTTAAAGATATCCCAAGGAATGCTACTTCCTGGCCTCGTAAGATGCTTTAGAACAGGGGTAGGCAACCTTGGCTCTTTTATGACTCGTGGACTTCAACTCCCAGAATTCCTGAGGCAGCATGGCTCAGCTTGGAAACCTCTCCCTTTCCCCTCAGCGTGGCTGGCTCAGGAATTCTGGGAGTTGAAGTCCACGAGTCATAAAAGAGCCAAGGTTGCCTGGCCTAGGCCTAGGCTGCTTTATGACTTGTGGGCTTCAATTCCCAGAATTCCTGAGCCAGCATGGGGGAACTATGGCCGCCTCATGACTCCTGGACTTCAACTCCCAGAATTCCTGAGCTGGCATGGCTCAGCTTGGAAACCTCTCCCTTTTCCCTCAGCAATGGCTGGCTCAGGAATTCTGGGAGTTGAAGTCCACCAGTCATGAAAGAGCCAAGGTTGCCTGCCCCTGCTTTAGAAGGAAAGGATGCTGCTGCTGTTGCGGTAACACACACACACACGCGCACACACACACACACACACACACACACACACAGGTCGCTTGCTCTGTGTTGCAGCTCTCTCCTTTGTATTAAAGAAGTACAGGAGGAAGAAACAAGGGAGCAGACGTCATACGAGGCGCAGACGTGTCCGCCGATGCAGCTCCAGCCTTTCCGAGTCCAGCAGTGAATATTCAGAGCTGGATTTGGATGGGGACGGTGCTGAGGAGAAGGACGAGGATGGGCCCAAGGCCCATCAGCCCAAAGGGGCAGGTCGCTGGAGAGTTCCCAGCCTGGATCTCTGGGTCCCCGCCAGGAAAGAGCTGTCTGAAGTCAACCCTGGAGGATTGCCTGCTGTCACTCTACTTTCCAAAGGTTTTGACGTAAACAGGAAACGAAGGCCGGACTCGGGGGCTCCGCTGGGTCCAGAAGAGGGACGGAGGACCGAGGATCTTGTTGTCCTCAGCCCAGAGATTCCAGATTTGGCTCAAATGAAAGGGAACGAGGTAAAAACACACACACGTTGGGATGTACAGTACCTAAAATCCCAGTGTAAGGACCTACCCCACTCTACATCTTCAGAAGACAGAACTCTTGGGATATCTCTTCCAACAGGCATCTTTATTAAGAGAAGATGGTTGCAGGCGTTCTAGACAGGATCTGGGGCCCAAGCGCTACCATTCAAGGTTTTAAGTGTTCCCAAGCAGCCCCCACCCCCACCGTCCTTCCAGCGACGATCCCAGGCATTACATTTCCACCCCTTTTTCCTCATTGCCGGCAGAAGGGAGACTTCAGAGAGAGAGTAGATGAAAGGCGATGGCCATATTGTTATGGTCAGTCCTCTTGATAAGAATCAACATCCAGTCCTTTGTAATTTTAATGAAGGAAGTGAGAGTCATAAAACCCCCTTGCTCCCTCCTCCCCTTTCGTAGTATGACAGAATCCACAAAGAGTAAGAAATGGGTCTTTTTTCAGAGTCGGTAGCTAGAATTGAAATACAATTGGATTCTGACACCCAGCTTTTGGTGACCCGCCCTGATTTTGGACATGCTCCAGTAACGTATTATACTTTTTGTAAAAATCGTGTCCCACAAGTTTCTTTTTCTGGAAATGCCAAGTGGGCAGTTGACACAAAGCTGGCTCCCTCGGCTAAGAAATGGAGATGAATTGGACATGACTGGACAAGGGAAACATTTATCTTTGCCTTTCAAACAAGCATACACCTTGAGGTTGAGGCTTGAGGAGGAACTGAAATGTTTCATGGTTCCCAAAATTTGGGATTTTAATAGTGGTTCAACTGCTGTGATATATTTCAGGCCGGGAACTTTGGCAACCCAGCTCCAATGGCTAAATTCCACTTTCTGTCCTGAATTTTTGAAGAATAGGGGCCGAGAGGCCTAACTAGAGGCTTCAGGAACCCATCCAGCACTTCTCAGTGGAAATCCCAACCCCCCACCCCAAGATCTCTAAACTTTACTGGGCAGTTGGAAGTCTGTGCAACACCTAGCAGGTGGCCGTGGTGCACAGGAAGGGTTGAATGTTCCAAATTTCCCGTTCTGAGACCCGCAAGCTTTACACACCCCTGCCTAACTGAAACCTGTCATGGTTCCGACTAATGAAACACTTCAAAGAACTTCCAGGCAAGGTTTACCCTAAAAGCCTTTATTATCAGTGTAACAGATTGACGGCACTTCATGTATGGTTTATGCCAGAATCTGAATTCCCCTTGCTTGCGTCTAACTTTTCTTGCTAAACCCCTCCCTTATTTTGCAGTCATAAGTCACATCTTCCAATTAGCCCGGAGGGCAAAGATTCATTTCCGTTCCTTTTCCCCGGGCTTTCCTTAATAATCTCCTCCCGTTGTCTGTTACTCTCAACTTAACTCTAAAAATACCAGACAGTTCTGTGTATTTTGTCAAAGCAATAATATTCTATTTAACAGTGTTGACAAAACCATTTAATGCAGTAGCGAAAACTTATTACACAATACAGGGAGGGTGACGTTTGCTGTCTTTTGACTCTCATGTGAAAAGAAATAAAAATGTAGAGTTTGTGACCTACCCTCCAAAAGAATTCTTATATGAAGCCTCCCCTTAAGAAAAAGTTGAACCCCGCTGGATTAAGAAGGTAATTCTTGTTTAAAAACTGAAGCATTGAATTCTTCTTTGGTCATTTTTTCTTCTTCTTCCTCTTCCTTTTCTGCAGAATTCTGGAAACGCCAAGGATGCGTGGAGGGTTTCCTTGGCTTACGTGAAACGAATCTTGAGGAGGAACAGCTATGAACAGCAGAGGAGAAACGTGAGTTTCTTCGGAGCGCCCCACTTTTGAAGGAAGGCGATGAGGGACGTTCCGGTCTGGGAACTTTCAAGCCTGCCTGTTGCTTCTGTTTATTGCGCAGAAGTATAGGTAGTTCTCGGTTTACGACCGGTGGGAATTTGCAAACGACGGGGCTTATGCCCCTGGGTCTGAAGTTATGACAGTCGAGCCCCCGGGCTGTGCGGTCACGTGACTGAACTTTGGGCACTCAATGACACAGCCACATTTGTGGCCGTTTGCAACGTCCCGTGGTCACGTGACCACTTTGTTGACTGTTTTGCAATATAAGGACCCACCCCACTTTGCATCTTAAGAAGACAGAACTCTTGGAATATTTCTTCCAACAGGCATCTTTATTAAGAGAAGATAGTTGCAGGCGTTCTAGATAGGATCTGAGGGGCCAACCTCTACCATTCAAGGTTTTAAGTGTTCCCAAGCAGCCCCCACCCCACCGTCTTTCCAGCGACGATCCCAGGCGTTACATTTCCACCCCCTTTTCCTCACGGCCGGCGGAAGGGAGACTTCAGAGAGTAGTAGATGAAAGGTGATGGCCATATTGTTATGGTCAGTCCTCTTGGTGAGATCCACATTCAGTCCCTTTGAAGTTTTAATGAAGGAAGTGAGAGCCATAAAACCCCTTTGCTCATCCCCCTTCCCCTTCGTGGTATGACAGAATCCAGAGAGGGCAGAAATGGGGTTTTCCATAGTCGATAACTAGAGATGAAATATAATTGGATTCTGACATCCGGTCAGTCAGCCCTTCCGGTTTCGGCAAAACCGCCATCGTAGCAAATTACTGGTTTACTTAACAGCCACTGAACAGCGTTTGCTTAACAAGTAGTGCAAAAAGATTGTAAGATCACGCGACCGTCCTGATTTGCAGTTATCGCAACATAGGACCGTAATGGTCAGGCACCTTTACAGTCACGTGTCAAGGACTTCCTGTACATCTGTTTCCTCTGGTGGATTCAAAAGGGCTCATAGGAGGGTTTTTCCTCCCTCTCCCCCTATAAATGGGGGTGGGATATAGAGTGGTGCACCGTATTCAAAATGGGATTTGCTTAGGAAAAGCATGGCTGTAAGACCTATTTAGCTGCGTGGCTGGGGGGGAGATGTATGTCTTCATATACCTCAAGATCCCGGGAATTAGGTCCCGATAAGGCCGGACCTTCAGCGGATGAACCCCTTGGATCCTCCGTGCAGAAACATTTCTTATTCTTCCTTCCTTCCCAGCGGGAAATCAGAAGAAAGAAACGCTTTGCATCCATCTCCTCTGTTGGCCCCGGAAGTTCTCAGTTGGCGCCGCCGGCCAGTCTGCCGAATGGAGCTGGCCAGCAGAAGGACGGAATGGGGAAGACCACCCTCTACCGGAGATTGATGGTGGCTGTCACGCCCTGGGCTGGGAACATGGTGCAGGAGTGGGCCCTCCGGATGAAGGAGGCCGCTTCGCGCAAGTCAAAAGGTACCTGTAATCCAAGCAGCAGCCTCTCTCACCTTGTTACAGGAGCCTAGAAGGGTCAGTTTAGAGAGGGCGTGAGGCTATCATGTCCAAGCCCTCTTCGGTGCAGAAATCCCCATGGAAACATCCCTGCAGGACGGCTCTCCAGACTCTCTGGCTCCATGCTACAAAAAAGATGTTGAGATTTTGGAAAAGGTGCAGAGAAGAGCAACTAAGACGATTAAAGGCCTGGAGAATAAAACATATGAAGAACGACTGCAGGATTTGGGTATGGCCAATTTAGAGAAAAGAAGGACGAGGGGGGAACATGATAGCAGTATTCCAGTATTTGAGGGGCTGCCACAAGGAGGAGGGGGTCAATTTATTCTCCAAAGCACCAGAAGGCAGGACAAGAAGCAACGGATGGAAACTGACCAAGGAGAGAAGCAACCTGGAATTAAGGAGAAACTTCCTGACAGTGAGGACAATTAACCGGTGGAACAACTTCCATCCAGATGTTGTGGGTGCTTTATCACTAGAGGTTTTTAAGAAAAGACTGGACAGTCACTTGTCTCAAATTGTATAGGGTCTCCTGCTTGAACAGGGGTTTGGACTAGAAGACCTCCAAGGTCCCTTCCTATTCTATTCTATTCTATTCTATTCTATTCTATTATTCTATTCTATTCTATTCTATTCTATTCTATTCTATTCTATTCTATTCTATTCTATTCTATTCTATTCTGTTCTGTTCTGTTCTGTTCTATTCACTCCTGAACCATGTTAGGAAGAGGCCACTCGGGAGGGCAGGATGAGAAGTAGTGGACACTCCTGAACCATGTTAGGAAGAGGCCACTCGGGAGGGCAGGATGAGAAGTAGTGGATTATGGGAAGGCAAATGCCTGTCGAACATTGGAAAATCTGTTCAGAGGAAACCAAACTGGGTGATCCAAGAGTTTCTCATCATATGAAACGTAAATAGGAAAAATAGGCTGAAAGAAAGGACACAGTGAATCATGAAGAAGGCGACTCTTAACTCATTATTCTGCAGCAGAGTTTCTTGACCTTAACAACTTGAAGGTGTGTGGACTTCATGAGATGTTCTGATGCTCCTTTGACCCTCCATTGGCAGCTGGGGACGAGGGCAGAATTAGGAATTGTGTCTAGTTTAATGACAAGAAGGACAAGGAGTGACACAATAGCAGTGTTCCAATATCTAAGGGGCTGCCACAAAGAAGAGGGAATAACATTTAAGAGAAAATGTTCAGTCTCTTCTTAAAGCCTCCATTGATGGAGCACCCACAATTTCCAGAGGCAAGCCATCCCACTGGTTAATCAACAGAACAACGGAAGGGACCTTGGAGGTCTTCTAGTCCAACCCCCTGCTCAAGCAGGAGACCCTATACAATTTGAGACAAGTGGCTGTCCAGTCTCTTCTTAAAAATCTCCAGTGATGAAGCACCTACAACCTCTGAAGGCAAGCTCTTCCCCTGGTTAACTGTCCTCACTGTTAGAAGTTTCTCCTTAATTCCAGGTTGTTTTTGCTTAATTCCATTATTAGTTTCCATCGATTGTTTCTTGTCTTCCCTTCTGGTGTTTTGGAAAATTGATAGACACACTTTTCTTTGTGGCAGCCTCTCAAATCTTGGAATACTTTGTCACATCACCCCTTTTCTCTAGACTAGACATTCCCAATTCCTGCAACCTTTGCATGTTTTAGCCTCCAGCCCCCTAATCATCTTTGTTGCTCTTCTCTTGCACTCTTTCTAGAGTCTCGGCATCTTTTCTCTAACCTTATTGTGGGCAGTTTAGGGTTAAGAAACCACAAATGGCACCATAGAAGAAAAGGGTGCATAAGAGACCTGCAAACAAAACACCAACAAAAACAATCAGCCATCAACCACCAGGTCCAGGAGAAAAATCTGGACCTCAGTAGCTTTTTTAACCTCCTAAGGGTGGTAGCTGTCCTTCCCCTGGAGTGACAGGGTACAGGTAGTCCTCAATTAATAATTGGGACTGGAATTTCTGCCGCTCAACAAGGCAGTCGTAAATTACAACTCCACATGACCGCACTGCTTGACTGTGGCAGTTCTTGGTTATTGTCATTAAGCGAGGACATATGTGTAAGGATCCACTTCAATCCCACATCTTAAGAAAGCAGAACTCTTGGAAACAATTTCTTCCAACAGGAACTTTTATTAAGAGTAGTTGATAGCAGGCATAATAGACAGGATCTGAGGGATTCCCTTTCAGATCGATATTTTAAAGTGTCCTCAAGCAAACCCCGCCCCACAGTTCATCCGGACAGTCCAGACCGGCCAATCTCCCCAAGAAAGGGGAGATAACATCAGTCCAGCTCCGGTCGTAACACGATGTTCAAGCAGCTCTTTGCACCTCCTTTTGAGACTGGAGAAATAAGCTAGGCTCCGGAGGTTTGTATTTCTTTCTCCTCCCCTTTTCCTAGCTGACAGGTTAGGGAGAAGAAAGTTCAGAGAGATATACAGTGCAGGAGGCAAATTGTTACATTGTAGCAGGCAGCAGACAGGCAATAAAAGAAAAAGTTACATTGTAGCGAATACAGGAAGTGAAAGCAATAACCCTGCAGGCATATCCCCACTCCCCCTTGGGAGTATGGCAGAACCCAGGGAAAGGTGAGATTTGTTTTTTGATCAGAGGAGATAGATAGAAATGAAATAGAAATGGATTCTGACAATACGATTACAGTCTCTGACTTCCTGCCGGTTTCCCCATTGACTTTGCTTGTGGGAATTCCTCTGGCAGGGAAGGCTGCAAATCTGAATCATATGGAAACGGTAGCGCTGCGATGGGCAGAAATTTGAGGATTACTTGTTTAGCACCTTTACAAGTTTGGAACAGTTGTTGAACATGCGGCCGTTAACTGAGGACCACCTGTATAGAGAAATTTCTGTGCTTCGGGTAACTCCTAACCCTGGCTAATTTTCTGGGAGGAAAAAGCTTTTTTATCTTACTCTTTCTAGCGGACTTGATCTTCAGGCAGCTGCAGACGGCCCGCCTCACAAGCACACCTTTGTTCACGCTCCTGATTCAGGTAAGTTGCACCGGGCTGGTGAAGATCACCCTCCCATGTGCGTCTCCTGGGCTGCAGTCAAGTGGCCTCCAGTCCGACATCTTTTTTTTGGGGGGGGGGGAGGTTGTTTCAGTCCAGGGGGGTCAGGAAGTCAAAGATCTATAGAGGAGCTTCATCCAGGTGGGCAATTTTGCTGGCAAAGCAGCCAGCAGAGAAATTTGCATCTTCCCACAACTGGGCATGTTTCCACTCTGATCCTGGCTTATCTGGGGCATTCAGCATCTCTGCTTTTTAATCCAGATTCTCCCTTCCCAAATGCTGCAGAAAGCCATGGTTGAACTGCACATAGTCCTTGACTTACAACAGGTCGCTTAGCAATCACTTGAAATTCCAGCGGACCAACCTGGGGGCTGTTTGTGACCCAGATTCAAAGTTCTGGCGGTTGCCTCCCACCCCTCACCATGGTCATGTGACCTTAATTCAGGTACTTGGCAACCAAGTGGCATTTATGACTGTTTGTTGCATCCGAAGGTCACATAGGATAGGATAGTATAGAATATGAATATGAATATGAATATATAGAATAGAATAGAATAGAATAGAATAGAATAGAATAGAATAGAATAGAATAGAATATGAATATGAATTAGAGTAAAGTAGAGTAGAAAATAATAGAACAGAACAGAATAGAATAGAATAGAATAGAATATGAAGTAGAGTAGAGTAGAGTAGAGTAGAGTAGAGTAGAGTAGAGTAGAGTAGAGTAGAGTAGAGTAGAAGAGCCTAATGCTGGGAAAAATGGAGGGCAAGAGAAGAAGGACGACAGAGAAGGAGGTGGCTGGATGGAGTCACTGAAGCAGTAGGAGACTTGGAACTCCTCCAGATTAGTCAGCCAAGAGGCGGGGGCTGACTAAAAGAGGCTTACGATCCCGATGGAGTCTTGTCCGACACAGTCATAACGCGTGATGGTCATCGGCCACACCACCGACCCGATTTTAAAAAACTTTTTTTGCAGAAGCCACGGTCATTTAATGAAAACGGCTGTCTTTAAGCAAACCAATGGATCACGATGGACACATTTTTGCCCCAAACTGGAAGTAAACGGCAGGTTTTGGTTAAAACCATCATTACATGATGATTATTGCCTAGCAAGGCTGTATTACTATTATTCGTCTCATCTTTCCTATTGCCTAAGCTTCTTGTAACTTTGTTGCTTGGATCTTACAATTTATATTTTATTTAGTGTTCTAATATGAATTATGTTGTTTGCTTATTTAGTATCCTGTGACTATCACTAAGTGTTGTATCTTATGATTTTATGAGGAATGTGTTTTTAAAGTAGACTGACCCCTCGCTCTGTCTCTCTCAGCTCCTTCACATCGACGTGGACGGCTGCATGAAAGTGATTCAGAAAAGAAAATCCAGGCAGCCAGAGCTGCTGAAGGCCGTTGTCACAACCGTGGGCAACGGCAAGCAGGTCTGATCTCCTTGGCATCTCTTTTTAAGACAGAAGGAGAACTTGTAGGGTGGGTTTGTTGTTAGCGGAGAAGTCACGGAGAGCTGGAATCCCTACTCAGAGTCTGCTTCTTGGGCAGCCAGTGTGTGTGTGGAATACCCTCCCCTTAATCCTTGGGGGCTTTCCTTCTTGGCAAAGGAACAGAGGTGATATTAGGGGTCCTTCACATCCATTAGAGTGGATAGATTTTCCGGAAATCAGAGATGTAGAAATATGTTCTTTGCTTTTACTGTAAGGACCCACTTCAATCCCCCATCTTAAGAAAGCAGAACTCTTGGAAACAATTTCTTCCAACGGGAACTTTTATTAAGAGTAGTTGATAGCAGGTATAATAGGCAGGATCTGAGGGATTCCCTCACAGATCGATTACTTTAAAGTGTCCCTAAGCAAACCCCAGCCCACAGTTCATCCGGACATTTCAGACCGGCCAATCCCCAGTGTTGTCCATTGATGGGAAAGGAAAGATAACATCAGTCCGGCTCCGTTTGTAATACGATGTTCCACAGCTCTTTGCACCTCCTTTTGAGACCGGAGAAATAAGCCAGGTTCCGGATGTTTGTATTTCTCTCCCCCTCCCCTTTTCCTAACTGCCAGGTTAGGGAGAAGAAAGTTCAGAGGGATGCATAGTGCAGGAGGCAATTTGTTACATTGTAATGGTTAGCAGACACAAAGGTGAATAAACAAAAGGTTACATTATAGCGAATAGAGGAAGTGAAAGTCATACCCCGCAGGCATATCCCCCCTCCCCCATGGGAGTATGGCAGAACCCAGGGAAAGGTGAGATTTGGTTTTGGATCAGAGGAGATAGATAGAAATGACTTCCAAGTGCAATTCAAGAGCTTCTTAGCTAGAACGAAGCTCTTCGTGGCATAGTTTGAGGGACCGTCTGCCCAGTGAGATGGGGAAAGTGGGTGCTCCAGGTCCCTCCAATTATACAATGCCATCTATCAGGGCATGGAAAGTGCCCCCCCATTCAGTCTCAGGACCAGCCTTCTTCAGATCCATACGGCTCCCACGCTGAAAACATCCCAAAACTGTGGAAAAACTTGGCTTTGCTTCTCTAAATCCAATTTAATTATTTAATTGAAGCAGCGCTTTTGGGCCTGCAGGCCGGTGTAGGCCAACAGCCTGGAGAAAGAGAGAGTCCCTTCCCAGACAGTCACCTTTCTTTCTCTCCTCCCTGCTCGTTTTAATTTGGAGCACCCTTTGTCAGCAGTTTTTCCCTCCAAGGCAGGGGTTCTCAACCTTGGCAACTTTAAGACTTGTGGACTTCAACTCCCAGAATTCCTCAGCCAGCATGGCTCAGCTTGGAAACTCTCCCTTTCCCCTCAGCATGGCTGGCTGAGGAATTCTGGGAGTTGAAGTCCACAAGTCTTAAAGTTGCCAAGGTTGAGAACCCCTGCTCCAAGGGGACAACTCATGTTCTCTTGGACCTCTTTTTCCCGGGGAGATTTTTGGCGTGGGAGGATGGGGCAGGAGAAGAGACTGGATCTGACCGGCCAGTCTTTGAAGCTGATTCTTTTTTTTTTTCCTTTGCAGCCCTCGTCTTCACAGGATGCCACAGGTGTGTGTCTCTTTCTGCTTTGCTTCCAATTCCCCTGGAGAGCTGGGGGTGGAGGGCACTGTTTCCCAGCCTAATTTGCAGCCCTTGCTTGCTCCAAGTGCCAGTCTGCGGACAAGAGAGGAGAGCGGATGGCAGGTCCAGCCTGGGCGTAAGATGGGATACTCAGGACCCGTGCTCAAACCTCAGGCTCCAACGCCTCCAGGCTGCTATAGGAGGCTTTTCCTTGCCCTGGACCTCACGGCCTAGATGCTTCCCATCTGTCTTCCCAAGTAGCAGAAGCAGATGCGTGGGGGTGAAACTGAGCAAACAGAGGGCCTAGTCCTGTGGCTGGCTGAGATTCCAGAGCCAAAGAGCTACCCCTTGGAGGATTGGGACTCTGGGAAGTCAGGCCCTAGTAGGGGATGGAAGGTCGGAGGGCCCTCAGGCAGGGAGGAGAGACCACCTAAAGCAGTGGTGGCGAATCTCTGGCACGTGTGCCAGAGGCGGCACTCAGAGCCCTCTCTGTGGGCACGCGCATCATGCCCCGGAGATGGCAACCGTCCCTCTTCAACCAGCCACCCGCTAACTCGCCGAGGTCCCACGTGGCCGGATGCATCCCCCCCGTCCCATCCCTCCTGGCCTCGCATGCTCTCCTTTTCCTGAGCACGACCTACTGCATCGCCTCCTCAGCTGTCGGCTGGCCGCCCAGCTCAGAGGCGGTGGGCTGCGGAGCCCCAGAGTGCGCTGGTGTCAGGGAGCAGCCACCCTGGCCCCTGCCTCGCCTTGCCCTGCGACAATGGCACCCCCGCCCTGCCTCACCTTGCCTCGCCTCACCCCACAGGACAAGCCTCCTGCCCACAGCCCCACCTGCCAGAGACCTCCTGGGTCTCCCTCAACCCTGCCCGGCCCCCACAGGCGTCCCTCCCCACGAGCAACATCGCGGTGACCACGCCCACCTTGGCCACTCCCACCAAGTCTGCCATGACCACCACAGCCACGCCCACCCAGTGGGCCACACCCACCTGGCACCCGGCAATAAATGAGTGGGTTTGGGGTTGCAGTTTGGGCACTCGATCTCTCAAAGGTTCGCCATCACTGACCTAAAGGTTTGGGCTGTAACAGCAGCCCTGGAGAGGAAGAGCAACTTGAGGCGTGTGTTGTGTCTCCAAATAGCACAACTGCACGAAAGGGCTTTGTGAAAGCAGTTTTTTTTAGTGGGATGGCTATGAAGATCCCAAGTTGAGCTTCTGCTGCTTTATTTCTGCCCAGCTCAGCCCAGCCTCCCAGCGGCCAGTGTCCAGCCCAACAAGAAGCTGATTCCTCTGAAGGCTAAAGAGGGCCCTGTCCCCACCAACACATGGAAGGCCCGTTCGCCACCTGGCCCGGCGCCCAAGCCGAAAACCGTCTCAGAGCTGCTGCGGGAGAAGAGGCAGCGCGAGCTGGCCGGCAGGAAGGCTGCCCAGAAGAGAGTCTTCCTCACCCCCCAGCTGCTCCTCTCTACCTCTGTAATGGTCCCACAGACAAGGGGGCCCGTCGCCCCATTGGCCAACTGCCCCCACGCTCCCACGGGCAGCCAGGCGTCACCAGGGCCGCCTCCTGCTTCAGCTCCCGTGCCTCTGGGGCCATTGCCTGGAAGGGACTTGGCATCTCCCACTGACCTGGCGAGGGGCTCTCGGGAGAAGACCCTTCCCTGCAACGGGAACAAGGATGAGTCCGCTAGAGAAGATGGCAGAGATGGCAGCCAAGAGAGCATTTCACCTGGGAGGGATCCCGAAGTGGCCAGAGCAGTTGCTGGACCTCCTGCTGACGTGAACGCCACCCTGGCAGATACACTTTGCCCCTCTTCAGCCTCTGGTGCTTTACCCCACCTCCCGTTGGTAGCTGCCCCATCACAGCCCAGTGCAGTTGCCCAACCCACCCTGCCCATCAGCTGGGTGCTGACCCCCCAAGGCCTTCTCCCGGTCACCCTGGTGAGCATCCCCAGTCAAGGAAAGCCGCTGACCAGGGGCTCTGGCACTCCCAGCCAGTCTGCAGAGACTTTGGTTAAGATCCCCACCACGACTGTGGGGGTTCCGTTGGCGGAGGGGCCCCCAGTACAAGCGGGCCTTCCTTCTAGCTGCCCACAGAACGAAGCAGGCGCTCGGCTGGCGGAAAGTCTCCCTCCTCCTCCTCTGCCGCTTGGGAACTCCGCGGAGCCGAGGTGCCCTTCATTCCCTGCTGGTGCCGGGGCACCTTCCTTGCCTTGCACTGTCTCTGGGGGGACTGCAGCCAGCACCTCCAGCTCAAAGGCTTTGCCCCTGCCCCAGGCGCATCAAGACTCAGCCGCGCGAAATAGCCCTTCTGACCCAGCGCTGCCCTTCCCGCGGGCCTGCCCCACGCCCTGTCCACCCCAGGAGGGCACGGCCTTCCCCCTTTCTCGCCTCCTTTCTCTAGAAGCAGAGCCGACAGTGAAGGCATGGGCCAAGGAGGGCCGGGAGGTGAGGGTTCCCTCGCTGGGAGGGGGCCTGCCATATTTGCCCCCGTTTCTCTGCAGTTTGAAAACCCTCTCGGCGTTGCTGCTGAACAAACAGTCCCTGGAGCACAGCGCCGCCTCCCTTCTGGCCCCCAAAGGGCAGCGGGCAGAGCCCAGCCAGCCAGACCTGGAAGCCCTGAGGCAGGTGGTACGGCAGAAGCTCCAAGACAACCCTGCCTATCAGCTCCTGAGAGGACGGTTCTTGGCGGCCTTCAGTTTCCCAGCTGCTCTGGCTGCGCTGCCCCCTCCCAGGATGAACACGACCCTCTCGGGGGACAGGTGGTGGGAGAGCAGCCAGGGAGAAGATTCCAGCTCGTCTTTGGAAGAGGGAGAGGAAGAAGGAGAAGAGGAAGAAGAAGAGGAGGAGGAGGAGGAGGAGGAGGCTGAGAGAGAACCTCACGAGGCAATCGGAGAGGCCCCTGCTGAGACAACGGAGGCCAATGAGGAACTGGAGGTAATCTTGGTGGTGAGAATCGTTAAAAGGTTAGAGGAGATCAGGAATAGGAATTAACAGAAAGGAATAGAATAGAATAGAATAGAATAGAATAGAATAGAATAGAATAGAATAGAATAGAATAGAATAGAATAGAATAGAAGAATAGAATAGAATAGAACAGAACAGAACAATAGAATAGAATAGAATAGAATAAAATAGAATAGAATAGAACAGAACAGAACAGAAGTGTCAAACTGCTGGCCTGTGGGCCGGAAGCGTCACACCGAAACCACGCCCATCCCATTGCCGGCAATGAGGAAAAAGTCATGATATGTCACGACCCATCACATGACGTTGCAAGTTTGACACCCCTGGAATAGAATATAGCAGGGGTGTCAAACTCATTTCATTGAGGGCCGCATCAGCATTGCGATTGCCCTCGGGGGGGGGGCGGAGGGGTGTGTGTGGCTACAGTAGGTGTGGCCTACTGGGTGGGTGTGGATGGTGTGGGTGTGGCCTATTGGGTGGGCATGGCTAGCTCTACATCATTCGCGTCAAGGGTGCCTGTGGGGGCCTGGGCAGGAGTGGGACAGATCTGAGGGTCTCTGGCAGAAGGGGGTGGGACCGGGGCAAGTGCCAAGGCATGGTCCACTGGAGGAACTTCACTGCCTGCTGAAACCCCTCCGCCGGAGCCCATCAAGCCGGATATGTGAAGTAGGCGAGGGCCATTTGCTGGCCACTTCCAAGCGATGGTCCATTTCTTCATTCCTCACAAAGGGGGACCCCTCCCCAGCATGCACCCAGGGGACGGGGACGATACGGCAGGGGCTGGTTCCTTGCTGTTTCCAGACGGCCTTGTGGAGCTAAGACTGAATGCGTTTCAGCATAGATGGCCACCACAAAATTGTACATTGGCTCCCGGCCGGCCTGGGCCAGGGCCAAGGCAGTGGGGGCTGTTCCCTCACTTTTTCCAGGATGGCTTCACGGACCACATGAAACCACTTCACGGGCTGCATCTGGCCCCCGGGTCTTGTGTTTGACATGTCTGGAATATAGAATAGAAAATAGAACGGAACAGAACAGAATAGAGTAGAATAGAATAGCAGAGTTGGAAGTGACCTTGGAGGTCTTCTAGTTCAGCCACATTCAAGCAGGAGAATCTATACAATTTCAAAGTGTCTGTCTAGCGACTCTAGCTTCTTCTAGCCTCTTCTTAAAGACCTTGAGTGATGGAGCACCCACAACTTCTGGTGGCATGCTGTTCCACTGGTTAATTGTTCTCACTGTTAGGAACTTTCTCCTTAATTATAGGTTGCTTGTATCTTTGATTAGTTTCCAACCATTGTTTCTTGTCTTGCCCTCTGGTACTTTGGAAAATAAGTTGACCCTCTCCTCTTTGTGGCAGCCCCTCAAATACTGGAACACGGCTATCATGTCACCCCTATTTTTTCCTTTCTTTGGACTAGCCAAACCCAAGTCCTGCAGCCGCTCTTCACATGTTTTAGTCTCCAGGCCCTTTGATTTTAGTGGGGTTTTTTTCCTAACTAGACCTGTGATAGCACAAATACACAATTTAGGGCTGCCCCTATAAATTGAGACAGGGGGAGAAACGAGGAACAAAACCCCAAAGAAGAAAACAACATAATACAAATGAACAGCTGCGAGCAGCATAACACGTTTCTGAGGTCTTAAAAATGGATTTGTAATTAGTAAAAATAACTGCGACACAATTGGCAGTAGGTCGCCCAGCATCCCAGCCGAAAAGTTTGACGATTAGCCAAGATTGTGGACCCTTCCGCAAGGCCGAGAGGGCTGAAGCCATCTGGATCTTGGTGGGATCCTGTTCCACAGGGCAGGTGCCGTGATAGAGGACTGCTGGGTTCCCCCCAAATGACGTTGCTTAATAAAAGGGGGATCCCAGAATGTGCCCAACGTAGAATAAAGATACATAGAAAGCTTAGAATAGAGTTGTCCAAATAGAGATCTCTGGACTTTCCCCGGGATATGAAAATTGGGGGTGGGGGGGGGGAGAGGCAGTTATGGAATCCTGAGAGCTGAATTCGCTCATAGGGAATTGGGGGGAGACTGAAACCAACCAGAGGATGTGGGTTTGCGGAGCAAAAGATGCAGGCGATACGGCATGTCCAGGGATCCGCCTGTGTCTACGACCGGTCTTGCGTGTTGCATCTATGAATCTTGTCTTCTTTTCAGCAGCCTGGAGCGGATGTCGACTCCGACCACAGCAGCCCGGTCAGGATCCGAAGAAGCAGGCGCCTCCAGAAAGGGAGAGTCCCTGTGTGATGGCAGCGGCCCCTGCGGCGCCACGGTTCTCTTTATTCCTAAGCTCCAGCGTGAAGATTTCTGCGGCGTTTCTGGGGGCCCTGACGACTGCCCTCTGGACTTTGTCGTTCCTGTGTTTGGCCTGGAGATGGGACCCCAAAGCCAAGTGAGGGTGGCAAAATTCTGTCTCTGGCATTTTTGTTACTGGGCAGATTTTGACCACATGATAGGCAACATCTCCTGACTCTGGATGCAGAGAAATTGGCCTTCTAAAGCAGCCTTCCCCAATCTGGCATAACCACACAGGCTTTGTGGTTGTGGCTTCCAGAATTTCCCAGCCGGCATGGTCAATACTCAGAATTCGGGGACTTTGGAGGATGGCAACTTGCGGAGGTTGACCTGGCATGAGTCCTAGTTGTCTAACTGCACTGTGAATACCCCACAGTGTGGCAAACCAATGCCCTTTTTTGCTCTTATCTGTGACAGTGGGACTGCGCCTACATGCTAGATCTGGTGTTAAGCCATGAGAAGGGTTTGTTTTGTTGGGGCATGTCACTTTCTGTGTTTTGTTAACCACCGGGTGGAACCAAGTGTGTTGTGTGACTGCCGCCGAGACACAGCCCTGCAACTCGTAGGACTTTTCTACAGCTCCCTTCTTCCTGCAGGCTTCCTTCTCCTGGAGCTGCTTCTCCCAAGGAGACCGTATGCACCAACTGCCAGAGATACTTCGACCCAGTGATGGGAGTCACCTTCAGGGAAAGGAGGAGGAGGAGGAACTTATTGGCAGCTGCCATGTTGAATTGAGGAGGTCCTTGAAGGAAGCTATTTGGGTTTCTCATTTTGCTCTCTAGAGCCCTACACAGTCACAGCCACCTATTCCTGCAGAAAGGAAGCAAATGTAGTTATGTTTCTCAGACAGCTGCTTCAGTTGAATCCCTATAGACTTGTGCATGAGCAAGCATAGAATGGGCAGAGTTGAATTTGTCTCTCTTGCATTAAAATCTTTGTGTTTCATAAGACTGGGTTTTATTTCTAGCCATCTGGTAGGAGAGATGTTAGCAGCAGAAGCTCCGGAGGCCTTTTCCAAGCCTCCGCAGCCCGGATCCATGGCCGCGGAGTGATTCCAGGCTCCGACCTGGACTCCAGAGGCGTTTTCCAAACCTCCGGAGACTGGATCCATGGCTGCGGATCGATTTTGCGGGCCCCCCGCAGCCTGATCTGGGCTCCGGAGGCCTGCAAAAGACCTCCAGACACAGATCTATAACCGCAGAACGATTTTGTGCCCCCCCACCCGAGGTCCGATCTGGACACCGGATCAAGCCGCAGGGGAACTGCAAAATGGCTCCGCAGCCAGGGATCCGGGCTCTGGAGGCTTGGAAAAGGTTTCCGGAGCCTGGATCAGGCCACGGGAGGCTCCAAAATTGCTCTGTGGCCACAGATCTTAGTTCTGGAGGTCTTTTCCAGGCCTCTGGAGCCTGGATGGGCCCATGGGGGGGGGAGGCGCAAAATGGCTCCGCGGCCATGGACCTGGGCAGCAGAGGCCTTTTCCAGGTTTCCGGAGCCCCGATCCAGCTTCCAGAGGCGCGTCAAAGCGTCCCCCGGCTTTGGTTTGGTTCTCTGTTGCAGAGAATAGAGGCCTAAAGAACCACGAGATCAGTAGTGTGAGATCTCGCTCCACTGATCTCGCATCATCTTGCGTTATTTTAGGCCTCCATTCTCTGCAAATACACCGAAGGCCTGGAGCAGCCAAGAAAGCGAAGCTTCTCCATCTTTGCAGGGTGAGTACTGAAGGCCTGTTGCCTAGGGAGACCTGCGGTGGGGGCGAAGAGGGAGGGAATAACCCGGGTGTTGCAGAGCCACTGCGGTCGTTCGTAAGGAGTGACTGCTGTGGTGCTGCAATACTTGTAAATTCGGGAGTTGCTCGTAAGCACTAGGGGGCGCTCATCATGTAGCTTTGAATGAGCGTTAACTCAGGGATTACCTGTAGATGTGGCCGGTGCGGATTTTAACCTACATTCCCCAACAGGTCATCTGTCTCCAACTTACACCTGCCTCACTCAGTGGGACCAGGTGTACTCTTATATTCAATGACATCATTATTTCACAACTCTTGTTGGCCTTAGAAAGTTTCTGTCAATCTTGTTCCGTGAGATAACCCAGGAGTAAACACAGTAAACAGAAGCTTGTATCAAATGGTGGTTTACCTTACACTATCTACAATATCATACACCAGGAACAAATATACATACACGTGCTAATACAGCAGGATCCAGCAAACAGCAATCACAGCAGCAAACGGGAGAAAAACACTCTAGTAAAAACCTTCCTTTTATACTCAGGTTCTTAAAGGGACACGGACCCTGCTGAGTCATTCCCATCATTGCATGATACACCTTTCATTACATTACATAGGCTGTTTAACTATTAAATCAATACCTTGACAGTTGTAGTGTTTTTTATTAAAAAGCCAAAACAGTATAAATAGAACACTGACAACTTTAGAATTTTAAATATCTGGTCCTACATGCTAGTGGAATTTGGAAAACCCCCATTGATTACATGAAAGAATTAGCACAGAGGAGTCTTTCATGGCCAAGGCAAGGAATATATTTCCTGCAGCACTGAAATTTTGAGTTAATGGCCCACGTACTTTACAGCCACATTGTTCCGACGATGGAGTGAATATCTTTGTGATAGTAACAGTGAATGGAATTGAATACACTTGCACTCATAGGTTTGTGCATCCTTTGCAGAATTTGCAAGAATGTGGAGTATTTTGTAAGAAATATCGGACAAAACACTTAAAAAATGTAGTGTGATTCACATTAAACTATTATGTCTCACAAGTTAGGACATTAAACCATCATAATAAAAGAAACAGTAAAATGGTTCTGTTCCCAAAACTGCATATCCTTGAACATTTGGGCTGTTAATACTGTATACACTCACAGGTCGAATGGCAATAAAGAGTAAGTAGCCACATCTCTTCCTTATTGGATCATAATTAGTTCTGTGATAAATATTTAAGGAGGTTATTAGCACTAGAGCAGGGGTGTCAAACTCGCCATGTCGCG
Organism: Protobothrops mucrosquamatus; assembly: GCF_001527695.2. NCBI lineage: Eukaryota > Metazoa > Chordata > Lepidosauria > Squamata > Viperidae > Protobothrops > Protobothrops mucrosquamatus. Next base: position 35,451 of record NW_015387468.1, on the reverse strand, counting down.
TGATGTGTCGCGATGTATTGCGACTTTTGCCATTGCCGGCAATGAGGTGTGTGCGGTTTTGCTTTGACGCATCTGGCCCATGGGCTGGCAGTTTTGACACCCCTGCACTAGAGAAACCGTTGTGCATGTCATCTGGGGCTGCACTGAGTTTGCTGGCTATATTTGGCGGTATATTAGCCACGATTAATCCATTTCTGCTTCTCTCCCATGTGGGTTATTGGGAGGTTTTTGAGCTGCCTGTAAGGTCTTGTCTCAGCTAGTCCCTCAAGAAAGCAGAACTCTCGAATCAGGTAGCATTTCAAAAGGAACTTTTATTGAGAAATAATGATTACAGACAAAGCAGGCAGGATCTAAAATCCCCGCGTGAAAACATTAGGTTAAAACCCACTTTTCAAAACCCCTCCCAACTGCCCAGTCCACGGAGCCAATCCAGAGGTGCAAAGGTGTTGTGAGAACTCCGAACTGAGAAGGTGATAAGACGTTGTTCCCGGGTGCTGCGATCCTCTGGAGCTGAGACAAAACAGATGATCCCAGGCTCATCCCTCCCTTCTTCCATTCCCAGGAAGATACATCAAACCGACTCTGCTGTGGGACCTCCCGCCATGATTGGGAGTTGTATTCCAGGAGGGAATTGCTAGCCCTGCGCGACTCCCCCATCGCGCAGGCATGGCCCAACACGATCCCGAGGGCCAGCCTTAATGAAAGGGTTTGGAACCCCGAGAGGTGGCACTTAGCGGCAGCAGGGAGGGATCTAAGAAGGAGGAAATTATGTACC
>NW_015387468.1:29735-31715 GCF_001527695.2 Protobothrops mucrosquamatus | reverse complement strand
TAATAATAATAATAATAATAATAAAAGAGGAATAAAGTAAAATGGGTACATCACAGGACACTCCCCCCCAGAGATTTCCCCCCTCCCACCAGAATGGCAGTGTCCCACTAGGAATCTATGGTGACCTGACACTTCCATTTGTTCTGAAGGATTCAGTACACTCTGTGCATTTATAGTGTAGAGTTTGAGTGTAAAGTTTATAATTTTTATTGAGACCTATTTTGACTGAAACACTCCATGAATCTTTAGGGGTTTTCTCCCAGGCGCATTCCTTGATAAGAGATTACTGCTTGTTGTGAAGAATTCACCACACTGAAGGCATTTATATGGTTTTTCTCCTGTGTGGATACTTTGATTATGGAGCTGTTAACCGACAGTAAAGCTCTTTCCACGCTCAAGGCATTTTTATGGTTTTTCTCCAGTGTGGATTCTTTGATGATTATAAAGGTGTCCCCTCTGACTGAACCTCTTTCCACACTCCAGGCATTTATGTGGTTTTTCTCTAGTGTGGATTCTTTGATGTCGATGTAGGTGTCCACCCTCAGTAAAGCACTTTCCACATTCTAGGCATTTGTATGGTTTTTCTCCAGTGTGGATCCTTTGATGACCATATAGATGACCTCTCCTGCTGAAGCTCTTTCCACACTCCAGGCATTTATGAGGTTTCTCTTCTGTGTGGATCCTTTGATGTCTATAAAGGCTGCTCCTCTGACTGAAGCTCTTTTCACACTCCAGGCATTTATAACGTTTTTCTCCTGTGTGGTTCCTTTGATGACTATATAGAGTTCCTCTCACACTAAAGCTCTTTCCACATTCCAGGCATTTATATGGCTTTTCTCCTGAATGGATCCTTTCATGTCTATAAAGGTTTGTCCTCCCAAAGAAGCTCTTTCCACATTCCATGCATTTATAGAGTTTCTCTCCTGTGTGGATCCTTTGATGTCTATAAAGGCTTCCCCTCACACTGAAGCTCTTTCCACACTCCAGGCATTTATGCAGTTTATCTCCTGAGTGGATCCTTTGATGTACATAAAGGTGTCCAGTCTGACTAAAGCTCTTTCCACATTCCAGGCATTTATAGAGTTTCTCTCCTGAGTGGATCCTTTGATGTATATAAAGGGTGCTACTGAGCCTAAAGCTCTTTCCACATTCCAGGCATTTATGTGGTTTTTCTCCAGTGTGAATTTTTAGATGCATTTTAAGATCTCCATTTTTTTTGAAGGATTTTCCACATTCCGGGCACTGATATTTCTCTCCTCCCTCCTGGATTCTCTGGGGATTCCCGGGTCTTCCGCCTCTTCTGAAGGACCCTCCGCCCTCCAGGCCTGTGTCGGGGTCTCCGCCCGTTTCCTGCTCCCCGCTTTTCCCTCCGGGCGGCCTCCTTTCCCGGAGTCCCCTTCGGCTCATCCCTGCCGGGCCTCCCCCGCCGTCTTAAAGCCCCCAATGGGTGGGGGCTGGAGACCCTCAATGGTCCTGGGGGCGTTTCTGGCCCCGTCTCCTCCCCTCCCCCCCTCCCCCCCCCCTCTCTGGCTGGGCAGAACGGGGGGGGGAGAAAAACGTTTCCAAACAGAAAAGATTTGAACAGAAATCCTTCAAATCCAGCCCGGCCTGGGACCCCATCGCCCCCCTTCCCCCCCCCAGTGCGAGGAGGGGCTCCGGGGGGGGCGCAGAGGAGCGGAGGGGGGGCAGAAGCTCCGAGGAGTGAGACTCAGGAGCCCTGAGACGCGGGAGGGGCTGCCTGGGGGCCGCGGGGGGGGGCTGGGGGTGGGAGGAAGAAGGGACCCCTCGTCTGAACTCAGCGCCGGGAGGAAAATAACCCCCAGCACCGCGCAGGCGCCATCTGGCTGGCTGAGGAAAGAGGACGCCAATTGGTCGCTCGGGGGAGAGCGGCGATTGGCAGGAGGACTCCTCGGGGTCATCCCTCCAGAGGAACAGGCGGAGCTTCTACAGGAAACGGCGCGCAGAGAGGTCCCGCCTCCA
>NW_015387468.1:23056-26893 GCF_001527695.2 Protobothrops mucrosquamatus | reverse complement strand
TATTGTTCCTATTTTTCCTTATTTATATAAACGTAATAAAATTTTGTTTAAAAAAATAGAATTCACATTGGAGAAAAAACATATACATGTTTTGTATTTGTGTGGAAAGAGCTTCAGTGGGAGGGGAAGTCTTTCTAAGCATCAAAGAATCCACACATGACGAAAAACCACGTGAGCTTACAAGCAGCTCAAAAACCACCTAATAACCCACATGGGAGAGAAACAGAAATGGATTAATCGTGGCTAATACGCAGCCAAACGTAGCCAGCAAACTCAGGGCAGCCCTGGATGACAAGCACAATGGTTTCTCTGGTACTAAGAGCCTATTTATGGTAGAGTTAATTAGGATCCAATAAGGGACAGATGTGGATATTTACTCTTTATTGTCATTCACCATGTGAACATATACTGTATTATCAGCCCAATCCTTCAAGGATATGCAGACTTGGGAACAGAACCATTTTACTATTTCTTTTATTATGATGGTTTAATGTTCTAACTTGCCCCTCCCCGTTCCTCTCCCCTTCCCTTCCCCGTTCCTTTCTCCCACACCCTCCCTCTCCTCCCCATTGCTGTCCCTCTGTCTCTTCCCCTCATTTTCCCTTCCCCTTCCACCTCGCTCTTTCCCATCATCCCCTTCCTCTTTCCAACTTTCTAATGGTCTATCTCCCCCTCCCTTGCTCTTTTAACCCCTCCCATCACCTTCACTCTTTCTCTTAATTTTATATCTCCACTCCCCTCTCCCTTGTTCCCATCCAACACCTCACCTCACCTCCTCTTCCCCTCCTTCCCTTTTTTTCTTCCCCACCCTGTCCACCTCTCAGTCTGTCCCTCTCTCCCCTTCCCTTCCCTCTCCCCAAATCCCTCATGGTCATCTTCCCCTCCCTATAAACCTTCCCACTCTTCATCCCACTCACCCTCCCCATCCTCCTTCCCTTCTCCCCTCCCTCTCTCCACCTTGTCCTCCCCTTCCTTCCTCTCCCTTTGCCCCCTGCCTATTCCCCTCCCTGCCCCCTCTGTCCCATTCCCCTCCTGTCCCCCCTCCCTAACTCTCCCCCTGATCTGACTCTCACCCTCACCCTGCCTTTCACTTCACCCTCACCCTAATCCCACCCCAAACTCTCACCCTCACCACCATCTACCTCCCTGATAGTCGGTTATCAAAAGAGGGAAGGCTGCCCAGAGTCCAGGGGCCCTTCTGAACACTAACTCACCACTTAGGAGCCCCCTTCCCTCTGGTAACTGACATAACTGACAGTTTGGCCTGCAGGGATGATGAGGTCACAAAGCCCTCAGGATTCCCCAGGAGATGACCGGCCTCCTTTGCCATCCTATCCCAGCTCAGCTGGATCTTGCCAGTCAAGGGTGGGTCCCTGCCAGGGACAAGCTGGCTGGAGGCTAAGAGGCCAACAGAAAGGGGAACACCCAAAGCTGAAATTAAGCAGGGAAAGCTCTCTTAGGCAGAGGTTCTCGAACTCGGAGTCATGCTCCCTGGGGAGAAATGAACAAATGGAGGAGTGAAACAAACTGGGGGAGGGCTTGCCCCTTAAAAATGGATTTATGTAAGAATCGTCTCCATTTCTTTCTGAACAACTGGGTGGTGATGGTGTGTATTTGTAGCCTCCAAACTCGGACATTGCAAATTTGGCTTGGAGCTGATAAGAATTTGATCCCTGAACTTGAGAGAAATNCGGGAATCCCCAGAGAATCCAGGAGGGAGGAGAGAAATATGAATGCCCGGAATGTGGAAGATCCTTCAAAAGAAATGGAGATCTTAAAAAGCATCTAAGAATCCACACTGGAGAGAAACCTTATACATGCCTGGAGTGTGGAAAGAGCTTCAGTCAGAGGGGAAACCTTTATACACATGAAAAGATCCATTCAGGAGAAAAACCATACAAATGCCTAGAATGTGGAAAGAGCTTTACTGTGAGTGGAGCTCTACGTCAACATCAAAGAATCCACACTGGAGAAAAACCACATAAGTGCCTGGAGTGTGGAAAGAGCTTCAGTCTGACAGGACACCTTTATAGGCATCAAAGGATCCACACTGGAGAGAAACCTTATAAATGTTTGGAATGTGGAAAGAGCTTCAGTCTGACAGGACACCTTTATAGGCATCAAAGGATTCATATTGGAGAGAAACCATACAAATGTCTGGAGTGTGGAAAGGCCTTCAGTCGGAGGGAAACTTTTTATAAACATCAAAGAATCCACACAGGAGAGAAACAGCCTAAAAGCCTGGAGTGTGGAAACAGCTTCAGTCAGAGGCAAAGCTTTTATATACATCAAAGAATCTGCTTAGAAGAGAAAACCTATAAATGCATGGAATGTGGAAAGAGCTTCAGTGGGAGGGTAAACCTTTATACACATCAAAGGATCCACACTGGAGAAAAACCGCATAAATGCCTGGAGTGTGGAAAGAGCTTCAGTCTGAGGGGAAACCTTTATACACATCAAAGGATCCACTCAGGAGAGAAACCGCATAAATGCCTGGAGTGTGGAAAGAGCTTCATTCACAGGGGACACCTTCATACACATCAAAGGATCCACTCAGGAGAGAAACCGCATAAGTGCCTGGAGTGTGGAAAGAGCTTCAGTCAGAGGGGACACCTTTATACACATCAAAGGATCCACTCAGGAGAGAAACCGCATAAATGCCTGGAGTGTGGAAAGAGTTTCACTCAGAGGGGAGACCTTTATAGACATCAAAGGATCCACTCAGGAGAAAAACCATATAAATGCCTGGAGTGTGGAAAGAGCTTCAGTGGGAGGGGAAGTCTTTCTAAGCATCAAAGAATCCACACATGAGGAAAAACCATATAAATACCTGGCAAAGACTGGCAAAAACTTTGGGATAAAAATATTAAGCTTACAAAAATGGTAGCATATAAAGAAAACTTACATAAGGTGTTTTATAGATGGCATATGACACCAGTGCACTTAGCGAAAATGTTTAAAAATGTTTCGGATATTTGCTGGAGATGTAAACAACAGCCAGGCACTTATTACCATGCCTGGTGGACATGCTCTATCGCTAAGAAATATTGGTCTAAGATCCATAGATGGTTGGAAAAGATGATGAAACTACAGATAGAATTTAAACCGGAATTGTTTTTGTTAGGAATATTAAGACCTAATTATGATAAAGAGAATGACTATTTGATATTGCATGTTTTAACAGCTGCAAGGATAGTATTTGCCCAATTTTGGAAAAATGAGAATTTACCATCTGACCAGACTATAATTACTAAAATTTTAGAGTGTGCAGAAATGGATAGACTAACATTAGAAATGAAAGAAAAAGATGATTCAATTTATTTTAGAACTTGGGAAAAAATTATCAATGGTTAGAGCAGTGTTTCTCAACCTTGACAATTTTAAGGCATGTGGACTTCAACTCCCAGAATTCAACAGCCAGCAATGCTTAAAATTCCACATGCCTTAAAATTGTCAAGGTTGAGATACACTGGGTTAGAGACACATTAGAACTTGAAGGATTCAATATTTTAGAATAGATGACTGATTTTTAATCGAGTTCTTTGATGATATGATTATTTTTCTTGATTTGCTGATTTTCATTTGTTACTTTTGATTGGTAGGAATTTTTGAGATTTTATTAGTGTTTACTTAATAATTCAACGTATTTGTTTATTAACTGTTTTTAATATGTTATAGTCTAAGCTTCGGCAAAAATGGTTGAATATGATATTTACTCATTATTATGATCCGGACGGTAGCTCGTTTGTTGAAATATGTGATTGTACTTCTCCTTATTTTACCCTAAATCCTTTATCCCCTTCCCCTTTCCTCCCACCCCCTCCCTTTACCATACCT
>NW_015387468.1:12065-14185 GCF_001527695.2 Protobothrops mucrosquamatus | reverse complement strand
AATTATTTGGTAAAAAGGTAACCCTAAATACTTTTTGCTCCAATGGGAGGATTGGATTATTCACCTTGTCCTTCTCAGAATCTCCTGCACAGAATTTGAGGGGCCCAAACCGGGCGCAGTATTTACGATGCAGGTTGAGCAAAGCAGAACCAGCCGGAAGAATTCTCGGTCTCCATTTCATGGGCCTGATCTGCATTCCCAGGAGAGGACAGGTTCTGCCTCCTCCTTCTCCTTCAGGAAGGGTTTCAGGATTGCCCAGAAAAGGGGCAGCTGAGAGGCCGGCTGGAACTCAAGCAGGAAGGAAGGAAGGCTGGACTTGGATGACAGGCAAAGCCCCGGAAATCCAGCCCTTCTCATCATTGCCACAGTTAGCACGTGTGAATGTCAGGCAGGTGGTTGAGCCACAGGGAGCTTTGGTGTGCACTACAGTAAGTGTTTTACCCTGCTGTACACGTTCTTTCCCCTTTTATTTTTCTCTTTTGTAAAGCACCCAGTCGTTGGGAGTTGGGCTGCTCCCAAATGTAATAAAAGTCATTGCAAAATAAATGAGAACCACTCTGAAAAATCCCTGAGTGGATGTTCATGAAAAAGCTAAGAAAAAGGAAACGAAAAAGAAGTGCCCTGCACCACTTTTTTATGGCCACGAGATGGCAGTATTGCTCCATGGTTGGGAAAGGAAGGCAGAAAACACCCGTTCCCCTTTCAAAAGAGAATAAAATAAAAGTTTTATTTTCATTTTTAAATTTTATGTATTGATTTGCATCCTGCCTTTATTGTTTTTAGAAATAGCTCAAGGTGGTGACCGTATTTAATACGCCATCCTCCTCTTATTTTCCCCACAACAACAATCCTGCAAGGTGGGTTGGCCTAAGAGAAGGATTGGTCCAAAGACACCTAGTTTGCTTGCGTGCCTAAGGCAGGACTAGAACTCACCGTCTCCTGGTAATTGGACCAAAGCCAACTAGCTGGCTTTCATTTTTCCCCTTCTTTATTTGCAAAGTTTCAGTCAGTTTGCTAATATTCAAATTCCCGACAATATGGAGTGGAGAGAGATGCATTTTTCAGAAGGATCTGGTGGCAACTAAAAAAAAAAAAAAAAAGGAAAATTGGTCCCATTCAAAATAAATAAATAAACAATTCTGGCACGCTCTCAAACTGTTGGAAAAGTTATGTTATTCAGACCTGTCAGCTATCCAACCTTTCCAACTTGATGATGATGGATCATCACACAGTCAGCCAGATGTTCAGACTGGATTTGGCATTTTGTCTACTTATCGAGTCCTTACCAGGGACCTGGGATAGGCAGATGTGGAGGTTTGATGGTATTACAGATATCGTCACAGGATGGAAGCAGTTCCTAGTAAGGCCGCCTTTTGCAATTGACTAATGGCGAATTTGCCAATGCCAATGATGGTGTCCACGTGGTGCTCCAGTTGTTTTGGGATTGCACCCAAAGTGCCTGACTACCCTTGCCACAGTCTTTCTATTTCTAGATCTTTATATTTTATTATCTTCTCCAGTTCTTTCTCGTCTATTCTGCTGTATTATCATCATCATCATCATCATCATCAAGTTGGAAGGGACCTTGGAGGTCATCAAGTCCAATCCCCTGCTCAGGCAGGAAACCCTATACCATTTCAGACAAATGGCTGTCCAGTCTCTTCTTAAAAACTTCCAGTGTTGGAGCATTCACCACTTCTGGAGGCAGGTTGTTCCTCTGGTTAATTGTTCTCACTGTCCTTAGTTCTAGGTTGCTTCTCTCCTTGATTAGTTTCGATCCGTTGCTTCTTGTCCTGCCTTCAGGCGCCTTGGAAAATAGCTTGACTCCCTCTTCTTTGTGGCAGCCCGAGATATTGGTCATCATCATCATCTACAGACACAGAGAGATAAACCACATTTCCACACCATTCAAAAGACACAATAAAAAGCGAAGGGAATAAAAAGAGGATTTACATCCTCTCCAAAACTCAGATAAGCAGAGACTAACTCCAGAGAATCAAACAGAAATTATCCTAATTGAGGAACTACCAATGAGAAAAATAACGCCCCTCCCACAATGGCAGGGCAAGCTACAGTACAGTACAGTACATTAGTATAGTGTATAGTATAGTATAGTATAG
>NW_015387468.1:7089-8531 GCF_001527695.2 Protobothrops mucrosquamatus | reverse complement strand
ATATGACACCAGTGCGCTTAGCGAAAATGTTTAAAAATGTTTCGGATATTTGCTGGAAATGTAAACAACAGCCAGGCACTTATTACCATGCCTGGTGGACATGCCCTATCGCTAAGAAATATTGGTCTAAGATCCATAGATGGTTGGAAAAGATGATGAAACTACAGATAGAATTTAAACCGGAATTGTTTTTGTTAGGGATATTAAGACCTAATTATGATAAAGAGAATGACTATTTGATATTGCATGTTTTAACAGCTGCAAGGATAGTATTTGCCCAATTTTGGAAAAATGAGAATTTACCATCTTACCAGACTATAATTACTAAAATTTTAGAGTGTGCAGAAATGGATAGACTAACATTAGAAATGAAAGAAAAAGATGATTCAATTTATTTTAGAACTTGGGAAAATTTTATCAATGGTTAGAGCAGTGTTTCTCAACCTTGACAATTTTAAGGCATGTGGACTTTAACTCCCAGAATTCTACAGCCAGCGTTGCAGGCTGTGGAATTCTGGGAGTTGAAGTCCACATGCCTTAAAATTGTCAAAGTTGAGAAACACTGGGTTAGAGACACATTAGAATTGAAGGATTCAATATTTTAGAATAGATGACTGATTTTTAACTGAGTTCTAACTAATACTTGGATGATATGATTATTTTTCTTGATTTGCTGATTTTCATTTGTTACTTTTGATTGGTAGGAATTTTTGAGATTTTATTAGTAGTGTTTACTTAATAAATCAACATTTGTTTATTAACTGTTTTTAATATGTTATAGTCTAAGCTTCGGTAAAAATGCTTGAATATGATATTTACTCATTATTATGATATGGACGGTAGCTTGTTTGTTGAAATATGTGATTGTACCTCTCCTTATTTTACCCTAAATCCTTTATCCCCTTCCCCTTTCCTCCCACCCCCTCCCTTTACCATACCTGTATTGTTCCTATTTTTCCTTATTTATATAAACTTAATAAAATTTTGTTTAAAAAAAAAAGAATTCACATTGGAGAAAAAAACATATAAATGCCTGGAGTGTGGAAAGAGCTTCAGTGGGAGGGGAAGTCTTTCCAAGTATCAAAGAATCCACACATGAGGAAAAACCATATAAATATCTTCAGTGTTGAGAATTCTTCACAACAAGCACAAATCTGTACTGTGTGTGAATACAATGAGAAATTCTTCCTGAATCTGAATTCACCTGGGAGAAAACCCCTAAAAATTCATAGTGCGTGATACCCCTGGGTATCTCCGAGACCGTCTTCTGCCGCAGATTGCCTCCCATCGACCGGTACGCTCCCACAGAGCGGGCCTCCTCAGGGTGCCGTCGGCCAAACAGTGTCGGCTGGCGACCCCCAGGGGGAGGGCCTTCTCTGTGGGAGCCCCCACCCTGTGGAACGAACTCCCCCCAGAGATCCGGATTATTCCGGATCTCCCCT
>NW_015387468.1:3281-6934 GCF_001527695.2 Protobothrops mucrosquamatus | reverse complement strand
GCCTGGAGTGTGGAAAGAGATTCACTCGGAGGGAAAGCCTTTATACACATGAAAGGATTCACACAGGAGAGAAACCACATAAATGTCTGGAGTGTGGAAAGAGCTTCAATGAGAGGGGAAACCTTTACATACATCAAAGAATCCATTCAGGAGAGAAACCGTATGAATGCCTGGAGTGTGGAAAGAGCTTCAGTCAGAGGAAAGACCTTTATATACATGAAAGAATTCACCCTGGAAAAAAACCATATAAATGCCTGGAGTGTGGAAAGAACTTCAGTCAGAGGGGAAACCTTTATACACATCAAAGGATCCACTCAGGAGAGAAACCACATAAATGCTTAGAGTGTGGAAAGAGCTTCAGTCTGAGGGGAAACCTTCATAGACATCAAAGAATCCACACAAGCAGAGAAACCCTATAAATGCCAATTTAGCTTGGAACCCTTGCAGTTACCTTTTTAAAAAAATAACGGCTGGTAGCCAGCTCAAGCATCTTCAGCTAGCAAAAGCAAAAACCGGAGCTGGCTCGGCACTTGTTTGGCCATGTGGCCAGGGATAAAAAAAACAAACCCAAACTCTGCCAGCTTCTCATAGCCCCAAACAGCCAAGGAAAGTCGGAGAGATAAAAATGGCTGCCATTGCAGTAGAGACTGAAACCAAGTCACATGGCTAGACAGACCTTTTTGATTGCAATTCTGAATTTCTAATGTAAGTACCCTTCCTGAATAAATTTAATTAATTTGTTTTTGTGAAAACTGGCTAAATGAACTCTCGTACCTGGGGGACTATCTGTAAATGCCTCCAGTGTGGAAAGAGCTTTACTGAAAGTCAAGGTCTCCGTAAACATCAAAGCATTCACAGAGGAGAAAAAGCATATAAATGTCTGAGTGTGGAAGTAGCTGTAGCAACCTTTATACACATCAAAGGATCCACACAGGAGAGAAACCATTTAAATGCCTGGAATGTGGAAAGAGCTTGAGTGAGAGGGGAAACCTTTATACACATCAAAGGAGCCACTCAGGAGAGAAACCATATAAATGCCTGGAGCGTGGAAAGGGTTTCTGTGGGAAGAGAAGTCTTTGTCAGCATCAATCCACTCGGGAGAAAAACAATACAAATACCTTGAGTGTGGAAAGAGCTTTATTGTTTGTGGACACCTCTATCGACATCAAAGAATTCACATGGGGGAAAAAACGCTAAATATGCCTGCAGTCACAACGGTGCCACTGAAATAACAATAGCATTTAGGCTTATATGCCGCCCCATAGTGCATTACAGCGCACTCTGGGAGATTTCCAAGGTAAACATTATTTGCATATTGCCGCTAACAATCTGGGTCCCCCTTTTACCATCCTCAGTCAAGGCTTGAGCGCTGTCAGAATCAAACTCCAGACTGTGGACAGTCTGCCTGCAATAATGCACTAAGAAGCTACTTGAATTTTTATCATAGACCTAAGTACAACTCAGTAGTGCGAACTCTCACCCTTCATTGCCATCTCAACCTTTGTGTGTCAACATGAGTATATATTGTATTCTCAGCCCAAACATTCAGGAGTAAGTAAACTTATGTACTGGAATTGGAAAGGCAGCGATGGCCCATTGCTTACATGTTGCCCCCTAGAGAGCTGCAGACCCCTCCCCTCTCTAACAGCATCACCCAGAGATTTCTGTGCCTCACCCAACAAATGTCACATAACTCTTTGAGGAGGGGGCTTTGCTCCTGGGCTGGGGGGGGTGTCAAGCAGGTGTCAAACAGGGAGCTTTGGTGTGCAATGCAGTAAGTGTTTTTCCCAGGTGTTCACGTTCTTTTCCCCTTTTATTCTTCTCTTTTGTAAAGCACCCAGAGTCTTTGGGAGTTGAGCTGCTCCCAAATTTAATAAAAGAAGTCATTTCAAAATAAATGGGCACCTCCCCCCAATTCCCTGCCCTTGGATATCCCAGAGAACCACTTTGAAACATCCCTGAGTGGATGCTCGCTTCTCTTTCAGGGATGTGGGACACGGTCTGCAAAAAGCACTTCCAAGCTGGCTTACCATCATAGAGCTATGATAGTGAATTGCTCGGGGTGCAATAACCATCATTTGACTGCTGATAACTTGGACTGGTTCTTGACTTGGAGGGGAAAAGGTGGGCATGACGTCCTTTGCCCCCCCCCCTTTGTCTTCTTCAGGGTTTGGTGCTTCAGCTGCTGAAGCTGGAATGAGTTCCTGGGAACAGTTCAGAGCTGACATTGTTAGTGAAGGCAAATTCAAATTTAGAATAGAGCTGGAAGGGACCTTGAAGGTCTCCTAGTCCAGCTCCCTACTCAAGCAGGAGCCCTAATATACCAGGCATGTCAAAGTGACGGCCCACGGGCTGGATGCGTCACGCCAAAACTGCTCCCACCCCATTGCCAGCAATGGGAAAAAAGTCACAACACATCAAAGGAGATCACAAGTTTGACACCTGTGCTCCAGCCAAACCCAAATTTTGCAACCTTTCTTCATATGTTTTAGTCTCCAGGCCTTTAAGTATCTTCCTTGCTCTCCTTTGCACTTTTTCCAAAGTCTCAGAAGGTGGGTGATTACAGATGCCCATTGAAATGGATGGGTAAGTTGGGGGGAGCTAATTTGCAAATGTGTTGCGCAGAAACTTCAATCTCTCTGGCGTACGATGGAAGAGTCAAGATTGAGGAAGAGAGACACATCCCAACCTCAGGACGTGGATGGATTCTTCACTCAAAGAAGCCCCCAAAGGGGGAGCAGCATTAGATGTTATACGGCACCCCAAATCTACCCCAGCCCAAAGCACCCCGAGAGGCTGGGAAAGGTGGTCCTTAAGGCCAGTTTAGGGCACCATCTCATCTCCTTCATCCTCCCTACTTTCCTCCTTCCTCTTTGGCAGGGCAGAACAGGAGAGAAAAAAACCCAAAGAAAACATTTGGGAAAAGCATGAGATGAATACAAATATTTAAAGTCAAACAATACATATAATTGCATATCCTCCTTTTCCCCCACATGCGCGAAGAGCTTCCGGTGTGAATGCAGAGTGAGTGAAGGGAGGGGAAGAAGCTCTGAAGAGCCAAAACCAAAGAAAGGCAGGAGCGTCCATGAGATGATAGAGTGGAATGGACCTTGTAGAATATTATTATTATTATTATTAATAAAAACTAATTATTATTAATAATAGTAGTAGTAATAGAGTTGGAAGGGACCTTGGAGGTCATGTAGTCCAACCCCCTGTTCAGGCAGGAGACCCTATACCATTTCAGACAAATAGCTGCCCAGTCAGTCTCTTCTTAAAAACTTCCAGTGTTGGAGCATTCACAGCTTCTGGAGGCAGGTAGTTCCACGGGTTAACAGTTCTCCCTGTCAGGAGATTCCTCCTTCCTTCCCCGGCCAGCCTCCCTCCCTCGCTGCTCCTCCCGCCTTCAGGGGGGGCTTCGGGGAAGAGCTGGGCCCCCTCCTCTTCGGGGCGCCCCCCCCCAGATATGGGAAGGCTGCTCTCACCTCCCCCCGCCCTTCTCCTCCCCTGCTCCCACCCCCGCCCGGGAGAGAGGCTGCCTGGGGGCCTCGGGGGGAGCCTGGCCGGAGCCCCCCAGGAGTAAGAAGGCAGGAAGCGCCCCCCCAGCTCCCCCCCCGCACTGCCTAGGGAATCCCACAGTATGGGGAGGGGAG
>NW_015387468.1:0-2166 GCF_001527695.2 Protobothrops mucrosquamatus | reverse complement strand
CTGAGAGGCGCCATATGATGATGGATCGGGGGAAGCGGGGCGTAGATTGGGCGCTCTGGGCAGGGCAGCGATTGGCAGGAGGACTCCTAGGGGCGGGTCCATTCAAAGGAAAGAGGAAGAGCAGCCAGGAACAGACCTCGCAGGGAAGTCCCGCCTCCACTTCCGGGAACGAATAGAACTGAAGCGCCCTAATTGATTCCTCCACGGGCGGGCTAGACCCAGGTAGGGCGCAAGGGATGCTGGGAGTCGCAGTCCGAGAGGCTCTCTGGCGGAGGGAGGGGGGAGGCGAGGCCTAGTCTGGCGGGACGGGCGCTGGGAGGGAGGCCTGCCCGGAAAGTCTCACTGAGAGACGGAGGCTTCGGCTTTCCTACCCAGATGGGTGGGCGGGCCTGGGACTCCCCTCCGGGGAAGGGACGAAGCCGTGACCGCCTCTCCTCCTCCCCCTTCGCCCCTGCAGGAGGACGGGCGAGCCCGGCGGAGGAAGGAAGGAAGGAAGGAAGCGCCGCCCGAGAGGAGAGGAGGCCCCGCGGAGCAGCCCCGGGAGGAGATGAGCCGAAGGGGACTCCGGGAAAGGAGGCCGCCTGGAGGGAGAAGCGGGGAGCAGGAAACGGGCGGAGACCCCGAGACGGGCCTGGAGGGCGGAGGGTCCTTCGGGACAGGCAGAAGACCCGGAAATCCCCAGAGAATCCAGGAGGGAGGAGAGAAATATCAGTGCCCGGAATGTGGAAAATCCTTCAAAACAAATACAGTTCTTGTAAACCATCTAAGAATCCACACAGGAGAGAAACCATTTAAATGCCTGGAATGTGGAAAGAGCTTCAATCACAGGAGCAACCTTTATACACATCAAAGGATCCACACAGGAGAGAAACCATTTAAATGCCTGGAATGTGGAAAGAGCTTGAGTGAGAGGGGAAACCTTTATACACATCAAAGGAGCCACTCAGGAGAGAAACCGCATAAATGCCTGGAGTGTGGAAAGAGCTTCAATCGGAGGGAACACCTTTATAGACATCAAAGGATCCACTCAGGAGAGAAACCATTTAAATGTCTGGAGTGTGGAAAGAGCTTCAGTGAGAGGGGAAGCCTTTATAAACATCAAAGGATTCACACAGGAGAGAAACCATTTAAATGCCTGGATTGTGGAAAGTGCTTCAATCGGAGGGGATACCTTTATACACATCAAAAGATCCACTCAGGGGAGAAACCGCATAAATGTCTGGAGTGTGGAAAGAGCTTCAGTGAGAGGGGAAGCCTTTATAGACATCAAAGGATCCACTCAGGGGAGAAACCGCATAAATGTCTGGAGTGTGGAAAGAGCTTCAGTCGGAGGGGACACCTTTATAGACATCAAAGAATCCACTCAGGAGAAAAACTGCATAAATTTCTGGAGTGTGGAAAGAGCTTCAGTGAAATGGGAAGCCTTTATAAACATCAAAGAATCCACTTAGGAGAAAAACTGCATAAATGTCTGGAGTGTGGAAAGAGCTTCAGTGTGAGGAGAAACCTTTATAGACATCAAAGAATCCACATAAGCAGAGAAACGTTATAAATGCCAATTTAGCATGGAACCATTGTAGTTTCCTTTTTAAAAAAATAACGGCTGCTAGACAGCTCAAGCATCTTCAGCTAGCAAAAGCAAAAACCGGAGCTGGCTCCGCACTTGTTTGGCCATTTGGCCAGGGACAAAAAAAACCCCCAAACTCTGCCAGCTTCTCGTAGCCCCGAACAACCAAGGAAAGTCGGAGAGATAAAAATGGCCGCCACTGCAGTAGACACTGAAACCAAGTCACATGCCTAGACAGACCTTTTTGATTGCAATTCTGAATTTCTAATGTAAGTACCCTTCCTGAATTAATTTAATTAATTTGTTTTTGTGAAAACTGGCTAAATGAACTCTCGTACCTGGGGGACTACCTGTAAATGCCTCCATTGTGGAAAGAGCTTTACTGAAAGTCAAGGTCTCTGTAAACATCAAAGCATTCACAGAGGAGAAAAAGGATATAAATGTCTGAGTGTGGAAGGAGCTGTAGTCGGAGGGGAAACCTTTACAGACATCAAAGTCTCCATTCAGGAGAGAAACCATATAAATGCCTGGAGCGTGGAAAGGGTTTCTGTGGGAAGAGAAGTCTTTGTCCGCATCAATCCACTCGGGAGAAAAACAAT
>NW_015387467.1:208263-209534 GCF_001527695.2 Protobothrops mucrosquamatus | reverse complement strand
CCGTTGAAGTCTACGAGCCGTCCCGTTGGTTTCTCCAGGGTGGTGTGGGACAGCTCCGGCAGCAGTCTTTTGAGCTTGTCCCACGACATGATGGAACAGATGGATCCCGTATCCACCTCCATCTTACATGGTTGCCTCCCGATCATGACCGTTGCGAAAAACTTTTCCGCGCCAGTCGAGTTGGTGTGGCTGACAACCAAGTGATGCATTTTACGCTCGTCCTGGTCGTCGTCGTAGCCCCTTCTCTGGTCGCGCCTCTCTTCGGGTCGGGCTGACCACTTCCATTTGTTCTCACGTGGTTTATGGGGCGGTGAGCGGCGTGGCGGTGAGCGGCACAGTGGGGATCATCGTGGTGGAGACATGTGCCTCCGTGGGGGAGAACGCTGTTTCCTGGAATTTGGGCGCGAGGCTCGGCATGCTTTTGGGATGTGTCCTCACCTCAGGCAGCGGCTGCATGTGGTGTCTAGGAACTGACAGTTTGCTCGTGTGTGGTTCCCCAAACACCCTGGACACTCGAGGTCGTCCCGCTCATCTCGCCATGCTCGCTGCTTCCGGCTGGTAAAGGTGCGATGGACGGTCTCTTACTCTCCGGCCTCGTCCGATTCGGTGGCCTCCGGATCGGGGGTTGGCTCGCGATGGGTGCGATGGATGTCACCCCGTCTCATCTCGGTGGCCGTGGATTCGGACACTTCTGCGGCGAGGGCCTCGTCTAGGGTTTCGCTGAGGGTGAGACTTCGACGCACGATGAGTCGCTTCTTCACGTGCTCGTCCCTCATCCCCATGACGAGTCGATCCTGCAGCATATTTTCCAGGGCGACGAACTTGCAACGGGCTGCGATCGATCGGAGCTCTCCGAGGTATTTTCTGATGGGTTCGCCCGCCCGTTGTCGTCGGTTGTAGAAGCGGTTCCTTGCGACTAGGAACCCTTCGGAGATCCCGTACTGACCAGCCAGCAGATGTTGGATATCTGCCCAAGGAGTGTCCTCGATGCTGGCTGGAGCGACCAAGGAGCGGGCCACGTGGTAGACCTCGTCCCCGCAGTTCGCAAGGAATAAGGCCTTCTTCTGATCCTCGGGAATGCCTTGTTGCCCATTCCCGGCCAGGTGTAGCTCGAATCTTCCCACGTATGCGGCCCAGTCGTTTGTTTCTGGGTTGAATGCCGGTAGGGAAGACGAGAATTTCGAGGTGGAAGCCATCTTGGAGTCGCGGATAGTTTCTTGCTTCGGAAGGCTGCGTGGAGGAGCTCTTGCTTCGAAGTAGGTTGCTTGCCA
>NW_015387467.1:204480-205831 GCF_001527695.2 Protobothrops mucrosquamatus | reverse complement strand
GTTGAGCTGGATTCCTTCTTGGGGGAACTCTGAATTTGGGGAGGAGACCCAGAACCCCCCACTCCATATTCCCCCATTGCTGGGGGGAACTGAGGGAGAAGGATGTTGGGTGGGGTCTGAATTGCTCCCCTAAATTGGCTCCCCAAAACTATCCCTTTAGCGAAGGGGGCTGGAGCCCCTTCTTTTGAGAGGGTCTTGGGGGGCTGCAGGGGGGTCTATTTGGGCGGGGTGGCGGTGGAAAGAGGCCTCGAAAAGCATCGAAAGACAGCTTGTGGGTTGTGAAGATGGGGGCGAGGGGGGGAAGAGGAAAAGGGAAGGCGAGGCTTGAAGGGCAGGGAGAGCCCAGGAGCATAGGTGTGGGTATCCTTATTGTGACCCCCGCTCCTTATGCCCCCGAAAGGGAGAGGAAGAAAGAAGTACGGATATTCCTTTCCTTCCAGCCCAGAGGGGGTCTCTTCCCTCCCCCCATATTTCCTGCCACTTTGGGGGGTAAGGAGGGGGCTCGTAGGGGGGAGGAGAGGGGCTGGGAGGGGCCGTCACTGCTCCGCCCCTCCCTCACTGTATTTCCCCCCCCGCAGGAGAATAGGGAGTCCCCCCTTCCCTGGTTGTGGCCGAGGTGGGGCGGGGGTCGCGGGAAGGCAGCCCAAGTGGGATAAGAGGCAGCCGGGCCCCTCTCTCGCCCCTCCTCCCCGTGGCTGGGTGGGAGGGGGACCTTGCGGACCCCGAATTAGCGCCTGAGCCCCGAAGCTTCTTGCACTGAAAGAAGAAGGGGACGGAAAGCGAAAATGAAAGAGGGAAACTGAGGCATTTTCAGAGTTGAATCTCCGTTTCTTCTCTTGTGGATGAACTCAAGGCAGACCCTGCCCGGAGACCGATGACGATGCAGAACGCAGAATTCCCATTGGTTCTTCCGCTTTTCTGGGCCCTCCCAATTCCGAAATACGAGGAAACCGCTTCCTCCCCCAAAACCAGACCCACCGATTCCGCCTCTGGGGCTGGGAGCCTCCGCGACTTTCTCCCCCCTCTCTCTGGGGGCGCTTGTGGGGCGGCATCCATGGGCTCTGTTGGGGTCCCTCTTTCGTTGCTGGTGGGGGCGCTGGCCCGGATCCCCGGAAGCGAAGGGGGGAAACAGATCCCCGGTAAGGAGGGGGTTCGTAGGGGGGAGGAAAGGGGCTGGGAGGGGCCGTCAGTGCTCCTGGGAAGGGGGGAAGAAAGGGGCTGGAACTCCAGTAGTGGGAAAAGGGGTCGAGGGCAAGAGAGGCGGGAGACTGCAGGAGCCTCGATCTCCGCGTGGTCTCCGCCCCTCCCTCACTGTGTTTTCCCCCCGCAGAATAGGGAGCCCCCCCTTCCC
>NW_015387467.1:193896-203987 GCF_001527695.2 Protobothrops mucrosquamatus | reverse complement strand
GAAACGACCCCCCATCTCCTGCCTATAACAGGATTCATTTCAGCAGCCCCGGGAAGGCTCCCCTTTGCCTCCCCAATTCAGGGGGCTCTGAGGGCCTGGATAAACCCCTGGAGGTCCTCAAGGCCCCTCAGAGAACCAGTGACCGATTTTCAAAATGACCAAATGACCGCAAGGAATGTCCGTGTTTCCACCCTACACCATTCGGTCAGAACGGAAGAAGCTTCTGGGATGAAAAGCGAAACGTCTTCAAGGGAAAACCCAGGAAAGTCCAGCTGCCTTTTGGAAAAGCCCCTTTGGGCCAAGCGAGACCAGGAGGAGGGAGGGTCTCCAGAGAGACCCCCCGGCTCCCCTCGGCCCTTCTGAAGTCTCTGCTGACCCAGCCTGGACTCCTCATGGGGGGCCTTAAGGGAGCTTAAAGGGGCATCTAGTCCACCCCTCCAGGCAGAAAGAGAAAGGGAGACTGTGGTTGAGAGTCATGGGGGGGGGGCGAAAAATGAAGTCCACACACATCCTGAACACCCCCCTGATGCTGCAGCCCCCAAGACTGAAAATCTTCCCCTCCCTCACCTTCTCCGCTTCTATAGGGAGGGATATTGGGGGAGGGGTCTGAGTTGCTCCTCCAAACTCCCCCTTTAGTGAAGGGAGCTGGAGCCCCTCCCTTGGAGGTGGCCTTGGGGGGCTGCAGGGGGGTCTGTTTGGGAGGGGGACAGGAAAGGCCTTGAAAAGAATGCAAAGGCAGAAAGTAGGGCTGAAGATTAGGGGGGGGGAGAAGAAAAGGGAAGGGGGGGCTTGAAGGGCAGGGAGAGCCCAGGAGCATGGGTGTAGGTATCTTTATTGTGACCCCCTCCCCATATTCTTCCCCAAAGGGAAAGGATCTTACTGTCCCTCCAGCCCAGAGAGTTCCTGGGGGGGGGGGTCTCTTCCCTCCCCGCGTATTTCCTGTCACTTTGCGGGGGCGAAGAGGCCCCACCGGGATCCAACGTTCCCTACAGAGTTAGGCCGAGTGCTGGACCAGAGGAACTTCTGCCTGCCTTTTTCCACCCTCGGGAAAAGGAGGGGGTCCCTCAGGAAGCTCCTCCCCTCCCTCATTTTCCTCCCCCCTCCAGACCCCCCATCAAGGGGGAATCCCGCTGGGACCGACGGTTCCCCAACCCTCCTCCAGGGGGCGCCTAACGGCAGTCTCTCGCAGCAAGTTTCCCTCCCCGCCTCTAATAAGATTGTGTGCCTCCTCGAGGAGAGGCTGGGAACCATGGGCCCTGGAGTCCCTCCTGACGCTCTTCTTCCTCCTCCTCCTCCCCCCCGCAGCCCACTTCCTGTACCAGGGGAAGTGCGAGTGCCGCTTCCTCAACGGGACGCGGCGGGTGCAGTTCCTGGAGCGCTACATCTACGACCGGCAGGAGTATCTCCGCTTCGACAGCGCCCGCGGGGAGTACGAGGCCCTCACGGCGCCCTGGCAGGCGCTTGCCCAGGCTTGGAACAGGGATGAGCGCCGCCTGCAGATCAAGAAGACTGGAGTGGATCGTTTCTGCCGATACAACTACGAGGTTTCCCAGAGCGGTTCCGCGGTTGGCCGGAGAGGTGAGTGGGGGAGGGGGAGTTCCTTGGGGGGGGGGGAAATGCCGGGACCCCCCTTTTCTCCCGGATAAAGATTTGCCTCTTATGTATTCTCTGCTTTCCGATCTACGAAATTTATTCATTGGTATTTATTGATAAATAAACCGCCCCCCCTCCCTCAAAGCGGGGATCTGGATGGCGTTCCATATAATATCACCCCTAAATAAAAATGTATAAAAAATAAGGTTAAAAAATAAATTACCTTTAAAAACTTTGAAATTCTACAACGATGACCATGAAACATGCAAAAGGGAAGGAATATATTTCTTCCCATCATCTTCCTTCTCTCCCCAAGGTCCAAAGTTTCCCCTGCCCAGAAAAACTTCTTTCCAGAACATTATACCAAATATTATACTTTTTCTGGGGGGGGTGTCTCTCTCTTGCCCAGTATATAGATATATTTTAATATAATCTATATGCCATATAATATTTCAATATATTTTATATTAATAAATCAATATTTCTTTCTTGATTTACTTATTAACTTTTAAAACCATCTCTCTCTCTCACAGAGGGACTTTGCATGGTGTACACATAAAATATAAAACTACCAAAATAGTCTATACAATTTAAGATTTAAAAGGCAGGAATGATTAAAATCCAGTGATAAAAATTCCTTAAAATTCAGGAGGCTGACCGGCCCCACGGCTGCCTCCTCCTCTGTGCCCCCCAAGCAAAGCCCCAGAGCCCCCTTTTCACCCCTTTCCGGAAGGCCAGGAATGGGGGAGGGGCTCCCTTCACCTCTGGGACCTTTGGGATTTTAGGATAAAAAGTGAACTTCCAAAGGTCTGGAAAAACGAATTAAGGAAGGCTCTTTGCTTTGGAAATGACTCAAAACAAGTAATATTTTCAGGAGTGAAAAGGGATCTTGGCCTGAACTAACCCACTTGGTCTCCCGTTCTGGCCCCTCCTATGTCTCCCCCCCCCGTGTCCCTCCTCCCCCTCCTCCCCTCCAGCCAAGCCCACCGTCTCCATCTCCCCCACCAAGCTGGACCCCGCTTCCCCACACACCATCCTCCTCTGCACCACGAGGGGCTTCTACCCCATGGAGATCGAGGTCCGGTGGCTGAAGAACGGGCGGCCGGAGGAGGAGGGCGTGGCCTTCGGGGAGGAGCTCCAGAACGGAGACTGGACCTACCAGCTCCAGGTGATGCTGGAGACCCAGCCCCAGCGGGGGGACGTCTACACCTGCCAGGTGGGGCACGCCAGCCTGGAGGCCCCCATCACCGTCCAATGGGGTGAGCCCCTCCCCTCCTGCTCTTGGGACCCCATCCTGCCCTGAGAAGGTTGGAGAGACCCTCCCTATTGGGGGGAGCCGGGATGGACCCTCCTGGGGGGGGAAAGCTGGCCCTGATCCTCCTGCTCAGGGGAGGCTCCTTCTCCTTCCCCAGAACCCCGTTCCTCCAACTCGGCCAGGATCAAACTCTGGACGGGGATTATGGGGGCCCTGATTGGGGTGATCTTCTTTGCCATGGGGCTCTCCCTCTACCTGAAGAGCAAGAAAGGTGAGTCTGGGGGGCTGGATGAGAGGTTGTGGGGAGGGGACCATCCAGGGGAGGCCTCTCAGCAAGCTTAGCAGATGGCAAGGAGGCTCCCCTGGGAAATTTGCTTGGGAAATTCTGTTATCTGAGATAACACTATTGTGAGCATCCTGCACCCTATTATGGGCTATCGATGGGGAGGGGGACCCCTGAGTCCTCCAGGCCATGAAGGGTCCTGATTGGTTCTTTTTCTCCTTTCAGCAACTTCCATCCAGCCTCCTGCAGGTGAATTTTAAGTTATAGATGTTTCTTTAACATTCCTTAATTGGTCCTTTTTTAAAAAAAAATGTGCCTGAACAAAACCTTCTTGCTATGCCAGAAGAAAGGAAAGAAACTAGTGGCATATGAGTTCTATAAGAATTTATATAAAAACCATGAAAAGAGAAACAACTATGATATAGTACAGTACTTACAATCAGCTGACCTACCAAAGGTCCCAGAAGAATTTAAAACTCTGTTGAATAAAGAGATAACGCATTTAGAACTCTCGGCTGCAATTAAGAAACAAAAGAATAATAAAGCACCCGGGCCAGACGGTATACCTGCAGAAATGTACAAAATTGCACAAGAATTCTTAAGCCCAATGCTGTTGGATCTATTTAATGAGGTCTTAACCCAAGCTAAAATACCAGCTTCTTGGGAAAAAGCTTTCCTCACTCTGATTCCTAAAGAAAATACAGACCTGGCGCAAATCAAGAACTATAGACCCATTTCTCTTTTGAATTCAGATTATAAGATTTTCATGGCAATAGTGGCGCAAAGAAGAAATCCTGTATAAAATTTTATCATGTGCAGAGATGGACAGGCTTACAATGGCTATGAAAGATAAGACAGAACTGGAATATTTCGAAATCTGGGACAAATTTTACCGCTGGTATGAATCAAGGAGAACCACTCAGATCTTAAGCTAACGATAGGATTGAAACATACATATAATTGTACATATAATTGTATATATAATGTATTGTGTAGAAGAATGAGGTTTATATAGAGGTTAAGGATGATGTTTTAAGTTTTTGTATCACGAGAAACAAATTGTTAGGAATATTTACTCTGGAATGCCACGTATGTCCATTTTTGTTTTAATTGTATTATAAATAAAAAAACTTTAAAAACAACAACAACAACAAAACCTTCTTGCTGTAGATAACACAAATTTTTGAAACTTTGGTCAGGTTTTCCTTACATAGACCTGCAAATGCAGTGCAATAAAAAAGAAACACATATACATAAACACATCCCTCCAGGATGTTTAAGTTTTGGGAAATTTCAAAAGAGAAGGGAAGTCTCCTTGTGACATTTCACACAATTTCTGGCAAAGTGACACCCGGCTTTGCTGCCAGCCCCATCCTGGCCCCATCTTCTTTGTTCATATGAAATGTCTGGGGGGGGAGGCCTCCTTTCTTTATTAACTCCCTAATTAAGTCGATTAGAGAAAATTCCATCAAGCCCAGAAGATTAATCACTGGTCCTTTGTATCCTTTTCTTCCCTGAAAGGGGGGGGGGATTCTCCCTCATTCTGTCCCTGCCTATCAACCACCCCCCTGCAGTGTGGGACTTCCTGGGGGGGGCTGTAAGAATAATATGTTATTTACACTGAAGGTTTATATTCTAATTTTCTTCGTCTCTTTTTTTCTTCAGCACTCATGAATTAATCCTGCCATCCTTCCTGATTCCTGATGGGAAAGGATGTTTTTTTCTTCAGTAGCTGATGAATTTCTGACTTTTTCGCAACCTCTGAAAAAATGGAGGCTCAAGATTTTAAATTGGGGAGAGAACGGCAGCCTGGAGCTTCTCCTGCTGAGCCACCCCCCCATCTTCCTTTGAGGGCCTCTCTTTCTTGTGAGGGAGGGGTGGAGACCATCTAGACTGACCCCAAGGACTCTGGGCCCGCCTGTCAGTCCAGAACCCCAAATCTCTCCCAGCTCTGAACCCACAGCAGCTTCATCTCCATTACTCTTCCTACAAATCACTTCGCTTTGTTATAAAAGAATAAAATTTATATTGTACGAAAAATCCTGGAATTCTTCCTTCCTTCCTCTTCCTCCTCCTCTTTCCTGCCCCACTCAGAGAGTCCTCCCTTCTCCCCTCCCCCTCCTCAGATTGAGGCCTCCCCTGCCTCCGGATTGACCATCCAAGCTAGTTTTGGTCTGAACCCAGAACCGGTTCGGGAGGAGGGTGGGCAGATCCCCGGGGGTGGAAGGGGCAGGACCCCCCCTCCTCCTCAATCTCCCCAAGCCCTGCCAGATGGAGGTGACCCCTCGGAGATCCCCAATTCCTGCTTCCCCCGGAGAGCCTCTTCCGTGGCTGGGAAGCTGCTGGAGCTGGAGATTCCCTGGCTTCATCCGGGGCCTCTTTCTCCAGGATCGGAGCCGGTTTGAGCCCCTCACAAGCCAGGGAGGCCCCTGCCCCATTCGCACCCAGCGCCCCCCTCCCTCCCTCCCTCCCTCCCTCCCTCTTCGGGGCCCTGATCCCCTCGGCTCCCCCCTCCTCCAGACTATCTCACCCCCCACGTCCATCTCCCCCCTCCAAAAGGTGCCAGGGCTCTGGGGGGGGGGCGAGGGAAGGGCGGCCTCCCTGGGGATGGAAGGGAGACTTGCCTCCCTGCAGCGCTAGATCGTCTTCGCTTGGTCTGCCGGTGGGTGAAGTCACAAAGGACTCCGCCCGGAGACCGATGACGCTGCAGGAGGGAGACTTCTCATTGGTTCCTCTCCTTCAGGGCATTTCCAGTTCTGAAGTCGAAGGAAAATGCCTCCTCCGCCCCCATTCCAGACCCCTCCCCCCGATTCCGCCTCTGGGGCTAGGGGCGTCTCTGGGCTCTGCCGGGGTCTCCCTGCTGCTGGGGGGGGGGCGCTTGGCCAGTTCCCTGGAAGCGAAGCGGGGAAGGAAAACCCCGGTAAGGAGGATGGGGGGAGGGGGCATTTTTCTGGGACTTCGTAATTGGGAGGGATCAGAAAAGCGGAAGTACCAATGAAAACCCTCCCTTCTGCAGCGTCATCGGTCTCCGGGCAGATAGTTCGGAGCAGAGCGAGAAGTTGGGAAAGTGGCAGGGGGGATCTTTTCAGTGTGGGGTGGGGCGGGGCTGAAGCTTCAGTGTGGGGGAGTGTTTCATGCCAGCTCCGCAGTGGAGTGCGCACTTCTTTTGGGGCCCCGCCCCCGCATGATTTTCAACCAGTCTTCCTTTCTTGGGTCTGGCCAGTCTAAAAAGAAGAAGAAATAGGGGAGACGTGATAGCAGCATTCCAGTATTTGAGGGACTGCCATAAGAAAGAGGGGGTGAGGTCAAATTATTCTCCAAAGCACCAGAGGTCAGGCGAGAAACAACGGTTGGAAACTGATCAAAGAGAAAAGCAACCTGGAACTAAGGATAAACTTCCATACAGTGAGGACAGTTCACCAGTGGAACAGCCTGCCTCCAGAAATTGTGGGCACTCCATCACTGGAGGTTTTTAAGAGGAGACTAGATAGTCGCTTGTCTGAAATGGTATAGGTTCTCCTGCTCGAGCAAGGGGCTGGACTAGAAGACCTCCAAGGTCCCTTCCTATCCTATCCTATCCTATCCTATTCTATTCTATTCTATTCTTACAGTATTTTCTTTTGACACCTTTAGTAAAGTTGATTTTCATTTCAATCCGGGAGTTGACCCATGGCCTTTTTGTACCTGCCTCAGCTTGTTTGAGCTACTGATTCCCCAAACCAGACCAGGATGAATTTTATCCTCAATCCTCTTCAGTCCAATTCACTTGAATACCAATATACCAAACCTGTCAGGAAGTTACAGGCTATAAATAAATGTCTGCTACTGGAAATTCCTCACCAGAAGTCAGCACCTCAGCCCAGAGAAGCTGTAACTGGACGCTGTGAGAGAGGAAGCCATGAAGAAGATGGAACTTGATCTGAAGCTGAAATGAACGGAGATTGCTGAGAAAGAGCACCTCAGGAGAAAGAGAAGGAACACCAAAACCGGTGAGAGAGTTTGCAACACCATGTCATCTTCACTTACTCTCTTCTCCCCAGTAGAACCCATAACCTGGGGGAATGGAAATACCAATTCATAAAGAACCATGAAAGAGATGAGGTTCAGATCTCACTAATTAAATTTGAAGATATCTGCCAAGCTTACACCACTATAAAGCCCAGGAAATGACTCATATATCTCCTGTCTTGAAGAGTTGCTTAAGTCAAATATTTGTTGACATTTGTGCTGAGGAAAAGGAGGAAAACCAATAGTTTAAAAACATAATATTTATTTGTTTGTTTGTTTGTTTACTTACTTACTTATTTATTAATAATATATTTGCTGATTATCCTGAATTTTCATTTAACTAACAAACTTCAGATATTTATTTCCTTCAGTTTTAATAAACATAAATTGTCAAGCAAATCCAAAGGAAGAATATATAACCAATAATAATGGATAATTAGAAGTTACCAACCTAAGAAACAATTTCACAATCATTCCCCTGCTTTTGTCATTAGATGTTCCTTAGTGTTTAGATCTGGTCTCAGGATGATAATGTAGCCCTTGGGAAAGAAGATGCAGCTCAATAGTCCAGCACCGGAGGCCAAGATGGAGAAGACCTGCACGGCCACCATGTATTTTCCTTTAGTGCTCAGGTAGGTGGGGAGGAAGGAAACCCAGACACTGCAGAAGACCAGCATGCTGAAGGTGATCAGCTTGGCTTCATTGAAAGCTCCAGGCAGGTTCCTGGCCAGGAAAGCCACAGTGAAGCAAATTGCAGCAAGGAAGCCCATGTAGCCAAGAACAACATAAAACATGATGACATAGCCTTCGTTGCATTGAACGATAATCTCTTCAGGCTGGGACTGCAGATCAGAGTCAGGAAATGGGGGAGAAATTCCCAACCACATGGCACAGATGAGAATTTGGACAGCAGAACCAGAAAGGATGATGGAGTTGGCCAAGCTCTTCCCCAACCATTTTGTCACTTTATTGCCTGGTTTTGAGGCTAGGAATGCCAGCACTACTGTGATTGTTTTGGCCAACACAGACGACACGGCTACTGAGAAGACAATGCTGAACACTGTTTGTCGGAGAAGGCAGGTGGCTTTCCTTGGTCGGCCACTGAAGAACAAGGAGGATAAGAAGCAAAGCAGAAGGGAGACCAGGAGGATGAAGGAGAGGTCCCGGTTGTTGGCTTTGACAATAGGAGTTTCAAGGTATTTAATCAATATGACTAAAACAAAGCCTGTGATTAGGAACAAGAGTAGAGCAAAGGAGATGAGGATGATGCTGAGATGTTCTTCATAGGACAGGAAGGTTATTCTTTTGGGGATACACTGGACTCGGTTCTCAGTTGGATATTGATTATCTGGGCACTTGGTGCATTTTTTGGTATCTGAGAAGAGAAAGTAATATTTCTTCTATAGTCCTTCAAATTTTAAAAAAACTTTGGATAAGATGTGATATAGAGAGACAGAAAAGTGTCAGTAGTAAAATGAAGCTTAAAAACAGTTTCAGGTTGAATAAACGTAAGCTAGAATTGGATATTTTAAATATACTATGCTATTTGAGGGAAAAAGAGAGGGAATATTTGATGTATTTGTTGTATTATGTATATATGTTTTGTTTTGGGATGTTTGATTACCCCAGCACCACGGTGTGTCCTGAATATGTTGTTCTAAGAAACTAAAAAACCAATAAAATTTGTTTAAAGAAAAAAAAGAAAAGTCTCAGTAAATGGAATATACTTAAACTACAACAACAAAAAAATCCCCAATACATACTATAAAAGAACAACAACAAAAATATAAAATTAAAAGAAGATCCATAAAGTGGGAATGTTTTAGAGAATAGATTGTTTGCATGCCAATTTTATCTGCTCTGGTGGGACAAGGAGTTATCCTCAAGGAGAGGAAACCCTGCAGATACCCTGGTTCTGTCTCATGGAGGGTTTGAAATGTGAATTTAATTACACCTGGAAAGAAACTGGGATTCTGTGGAGACCGCATAGCAGGGATGTTCTATGGAAGAACACACAGAAACTCAACACTGTGCATGCCTTTGCATTCTGGATCATTTTATAAATTCCAGGTGGTTTCAAGAGCAACCCTATGAGTATGGGATAAAAAGATAGAAACAGAAAACTGATGGCAGAAAAAGACCTAGTGCTGCATCGAGTCTGCCCTTTGAGCTTTTTGTTTTCTTATTTATTTAATATTTTATTTCATTTTTTTCAAAAATAATTTCAGATGGTGGACATATGTTTATCCCAAAAAGGTTTAAACTCAGTTACTGATGATTGACCGACCAACTATGCTCTCAATACATTGCTCCAAAAATACTGGACAGAGGATGAAAGTTGTCTAACATGGTTGGATCCGTGGAGAACCACTTGAGAAGGGTTGCAACACTGACTATTTCAGGACAGGTTGTACAGCCCCCTTCACAAAAAAAAAAATGACTATCCTGAAATTGAGAGTGTCTCCTAACTATTAGGCCTTCTAGAAATTCCTTCAAATGTGATTCTGTCAATGGTCCTGGGGGTCCCCTGATCTCTTGCTTTCTTAGCATTTCATTTCATTTTCATTTCATTTTATTCAATTTGTATCCCACCCTTCTCCCGAAGGACTCAGGGCGGCTCACAACATTTTTAAAAACAAAGACAAACCCACACACCCCACCGAATAAAACCAAATTAAAACCAATATTTTAGAGTTGTGGTAATTAAAATTTCTAAGAAACCCAATTTAAAATCCTCCCTAGGCCAGGCCCGTTTGTTGGAAAAGCCATGTCTTGAGGGCGCGGCGGAAAGTAAGGAGATCCGGAATCATCCGGATCTCGGGGGGTAGTTCGTTCCAGAGGGCAGGGGCACCCACAGAGAAGGCCCTCCCCCTGGGGGTCGCCAGCCGACATTGCTTGGCCGACGGCACCCTGAGGAGACCCACTCTGTGGGAGCGTACCGGTCTATGGGAG
>NW_015387467.1:188718-192421 GCF_001527695.2 Protobothrops mucrosquamatus | reverse complement strand
ATTACAGTAGTCCAGGCGGGAGGTGACGAGGGCATGAGTGACTGTGCGCAGAGCGTCCCGGTCCAGAAAAGGCCGCAACTGGTGGATCAGGCGAACCTGATAAAACGCCCCCCTGGTCACGGCCGACAAATGGTCATCCAGTGCCAGCCGCGAATCCAGGAGGACTCCCAAGTTGCGCGCCCTCTCCGAGGGGGCCAAATTTAATGTTTTAATTTTTATTATTGGTTTGATTGTATTCCACCAAGACTCACTTTGTGTGAAATAGTCATATGAACTTGATAAACAAATTTGAAAAAACATCTTAAGGAAGATTAATTCATAAATAAATTCAACAACAGGAACTGAGTGTCTTATCTGTAAAGTCTTTTTACCCTGTAAAAATGAGAAGATAAAGCAATATCTTTCCATTTTCTCTCGATATGGCAACAATTTTAAAGAGAATGAATTCAACATTAGAATCAAAGGATATTTAGTAGATTGGTCTTTTATTAGTTCTCTGTTTCCCCCTTCCTTCTGTTCATTTTAATCCGAACACTGCATATTAGAATTTTTTTCCTTTTAGGACCATGACTATATTCCCCCCCCCTTTTTTTTGGTGTTATATCTCACCACAGTATTTAACAAGAAAGAAAATTGGAAAGATTAAAAAAAGGTGAAAAGGACATATCTACTTGATGATTTTATACTGAATCCTCTGTTTTGTTTTCATTGTTCCTTTAACCCAATATGTCTCCCTCTATTGTTCCTCCCAATTAGATATTGCAGCTTATAAGGATATATGGTCTTACTAAAGATTAACTGATCAAATGAATGATTGATCGATGCATCTATCAGCCTGTAATGTAAAGTTCGTTTAGGTAAACAAAACCCATTGATCTAAAACCATTCCTCAAGTTACAAAGAATACAGATATTTCTAAGAAAGATAAATATGGATGGAAACATCCAAACTGGGAAACGACAGAGAGATTTCATATGCAATCCACAACATCCTTCTTTCTACCTCATTATTCAAGATATTTTTCTTATCCTTCCCATTATGGAAGAAATTGGACACCATGAAAATTGAGAACTAAAAAACCAAACTTACATGTATCTTTAAGAGGCATATTGATCAAAGTTTCCCTATGGTGTCACCCACCTTCCTGAGTGGAGATGGTCCCCTCTGGACAAGGAATGCAGTCGTAGCAGCAAAATGGCTCTCCTTCTCGAGCCCGCTTGACAAATCCAGGATGGCATTTTTCCACACATTTAGACTGAGGCAGAGACTAAACAGAAAAAGAAAAAATGCCAAAGAAAATATGTCAGGACTCACCATCCATGTAAGATGGAGGTAGACATGAACATCAGCCAAGTCGTCTCTGGGCTTCACCTAGGCAAATATGAAATCTCTGACCACTTCAAAATGGTTGTAGGAAGTACAATTGTAGGCAGATGCCTCATTCAGTTCCTCCCTGTTTTTCTGACATATCAGATTACAATAAAGTAGCTTTCTACTTATCAAAGTCTGGAGGGATGAAATTGAGAAAGCATTTAAGCATTAAGTGGCAACCGGTGGGTTCCTCATAGTGGAATTAACATGCATTCCTCCATTCTGCATACATACTTTATTTTAAAATATAATATCTAAAATACTAAATTTTAGAATAAACTTTATTGGAAAAATTTATTAAATTTTCATTTCATTGGATTTATTGAAATAGAAGAAAACTGTGATGAAGAAGAAACTTCTGACCAGTAGGATGTGTAAAGGTTTTTTCTGGAGTGCATAAAACATTGCAAATCTGATTCCCTTTGAAATCAATCCAAAATTATCTCCCAGTTAAGATAAAAAGGGAAATTTCCTTACAGGGAAGGGATGTCAACCAAAAGATATTCTTCATTCATACATATATTTGTTCAGTCTATATGGCTGCCATGATGGTGAACTAAAACTAAAACTGCCTGACTAGTTTCTAAAACTATAGTGAGGTGAGATGGAGGTGAGGTCATGAGAACGTGTCCTTCAAAAAGGGTGAATCAGGCATCTTTTGGTGCACCACATGGGTCATGAGTGTGAGCCCCATGTTGGAAATGGATATACAACACAAGGTATCCAACACAAGGTTCTTTCTGTTGAAAGAATACAATTAGGTGACACAATCTGACAGGGAAATACACACTCATATTTATTATTAATTTGATTTGTAGCCTCTCAGTGTGTCCTAAGGCAGCTAACAATCAAGATAAACAGTTGCATTCAAGGGATTTTCAGATGAAGTGCAGTCTTACAAGCCAATGCCCAAATCTAAGTAATATTTCCTTCAAAACTGTCCTTTTTTACTTCTGATATCAGGATTTCTTTTTCACCAAAGTCATGCTTCAGTACTTCAGTTTTCAAGCGATTATCATGGTGAGATGGGTATCCAATAAATTTAATCAATCAATCAATCCATAAATGAACTCATATCAGACCAGCCATTATTATTTCAGTTGAAGTGAAAGCCTTGTACTTCCTTCCTAAATTCCACTATCCCAGTGGGGTTAGAGAGAGGCAGCTATAAGNCTGCCGAAGGGACACTAAATGGCAATGATTTGTGTCCTAAATAATAATCACCCCATGTCTCATTTTGGATCAGCTGACAACAGGATTCAGCATGACAGCATCAGAAGGGAAACCTTGGTCAATAGAACTGAAGCATGCTTATCTGCCTAAGAAAATTATAGAGGTTTTACTCCACACATTCAATTCTCAGTGAAGGTTACCCACTTTTTTGACTGGGTTTAGCCCACTTTAGAAAACTTTGGAAAAAAGAGAAAAGACACCAATATTTTCCCCACCTTGTTGAGCAACTTTAACTGTGACAAAGCATGTTGGTTGATTGTAAGTCTCTGTCTTTCAAAACTCCCCAATCGCTTGATCATGGGATCCACCTTGGGAAGAACTACCAAACTAGCAATATCCAGATCTCCTGCTACATCTCCATTCTGATCCAAGTACACTTTCAGCAGGGAAAGATTGTACAATTCCCTCCTCTTTAGAAATGGGTGGAACTAGAATGGAAACATCGAGGAATTTAAAAGCAGAAATTCTGGTTTCTTATCTCTTATTAATTTTTACATTTGAATCTTTCTTCTAGGGTTTTTTAACTTGCAAATATTGTGAGTTGGGAGAACAAGTGTTACCATTATCTTCGAAATTGAAGTACAAAGATTCAGCAATATATTGACAAAACGTAATTGACAAAAATGGTCAATCTTATATAACAATCTAGCAAAGGTCACCTTCTATGTAAACACACAAATCACTACAGTATTCATAAACTCCTTGCAAACTATAGGGTGATTACCAGAAAGCAAATTTTGTTAAGAAGTTGCAACACTATTCTTCATTCAGGTAGAAGAGATAGGAAAAATGACCAGATGAAGTAATTGTACTTTACTGTATGTTTATATTAACAAAATCTTGCATTGTGAATGTACTAATCTTTCACCATCTCTTTTGACAGTTAAAAAATGTAGGGAGGATGTTGCAATATTCTATACAATGTATCAGTGCTTATCGCTAAGCACTTTCTCAAACAAAAGCTAGCCTACGTGACCAACAGCTATGTCACGTATGCCTAAGGTGACTTCCTCATTTCCTAAAGGGCACAAAAAAGACCGTATATGGTAGTAAGGAAATGCTCCCTTCCTCCTGAGATGTAACCACTCCCATACCTGCT
>NW_015387467.1:179006-185117 GCF_001527695.2 Protobothrops mucrosquamatus | reverse complement strand
TGTCACGTATGCCTAAGGTGACTTCCTCATTTCCTAAAGGGCACAAAAAAGACCGTATATGGTAGTAAGGAAATGCTCCCTTCCTCCTGAGATGTAACCACTCCCATACCTGCTATACTCTAATAAAAGTAGGTGCGTAAGAACTCAAGGGGCCTTTTCGCTCCTGCTTCTACACACCATACCAAAGGAAGATGTTGTCCGTGTCTTCTTAAGCCGCATGCGAGGCCCGATAGTCAGCCTGACTATCGTACATCACCGGTTCCACAAATCACCCTGGAAAGGGCCAATCGTATCAGGAGGACTTTTTCTGAGTTTCTTTCTCTGCCTGTTACGCAGGTATGGGTTGCACCCCCCCCAAAAAAAATCTTGTCTGATCCTTCCCTGCATCTCCTTTTCTGGTCCTTCGAACTCATTCACACCTATCTTATACTTCTTTAACAGATTGTATGAATGCTGGTGGTATAACTTGTTTTTAGCAAAGAATTAACAAAATGCTTCATGATGTGATGAATGGGGATCTAGTTAATTGAGTGCTGGATGGTATGAGATAATTAAGTGGATACAACTCTCTCAAAAATTGTACTCAAATAAATATTAATATTACTGATAAAATTGGGGAGTTACAAAAACAATTAGACCTTGGTCATTGTTTCTTCTATGTTTTCATTAATAAAGGAAGTAGATAAATCATGATTTTGTGATCCAAAAATTATAATAACACTTTGACAAAGTTATTTTGGTTTCCTTTAATAATTCCCAGCTTCTCTCAGGTCCCTATAGATCCCTGTCTGGATGCTGCCATCCTGATGGGAGGGGGGACCTTTGGAGCTCTCCTGTGATGTGTTTAGCTTTGCTTTGTTGACTCGGTTCCACTGCCCGAAGTCATCTGCCTCACCTCACCAAGGAAGAGATGCCTGGGAACATCTTACCACAGTTTCCATCTGGAGTTCTCACAATCTCTTTGCACCTCTGGATTGGCTCCTATGGTCTGGGCAGTTGGGAGGGGTTTGGAACAATGGGGTTTAGCCTAACAATTTCACCCGGGAACTTCAGATTCTGCCTGCCTTCTCTTGCTGTCACTGACTCTCAATAAAAGTTCCTTTTGAAATGATGCCAATTTCAAGAGTTTTGCTTTCTTGAGAGATTCAGCTGAAGCAGGGTCTTCCAGCTTCCAGAAAATAAAAATATGATTTTGTGTTAGAGAGAGATGCATGAGTAAAATTCAATAGGAAACTAACTAATTGTTAGCATCCAGGACTTGATACAAGATTGTATGAATGTAATGAATGGCAGCTATAATCTGTATCAATATTTCATTTGTAGTTTTTCTCACATTATTCTATGCGTAGAATGGTTACTGGTTATAATAAAGTAGTAGTAGTAGTAGTAGTAGTAGTAGTAGTAGTAGTAGTAGTAGTAGTAGCGGCACCAGTAGTAGTAGTGTAATAATAATAATAATAATAATAATAACAACAACAACAACAACAACAATAATAATAATAAAGTTGCAAGGGACCTTGGAGGTCATCTAGTCCAACCCCCTGCTCAGGTAGGAAACCCTATACCATTTCGGACAAATGGCTGTCCAGTCTCTTCTTAAAAACTTCCAGTGTTGGAGCATTCACCGCTTCTGGAGGCAGGTTGTTCCACTGATTAATTGTTCTAACTGTCAGGACGTTTCTCCTTAGTTCTAGGTTGCTTCTCTCCTTGATGAGTTTCCATCCGTTGCTTCTTGTCTTGCCTTTAATGTTATGATAATAACTATTATTAATTTGTCAATAATGTCATTATTGATCCAGTGGAATGATACCAGGTCCTCTTGCAGGCACAACACTTGGAGAAGAAACTACACAAAATTTTCATCAGCTTTAGTCAAGGACAAAGAAGGGGAGTAA
This sequence comes from Protobothrops mucrosquamatus, assembly GCF_001527695.2. Lineage (NCBI taxonomy): Eukaryota > Metazoa > Chordata > Lepidosauria > Squamata > Viperidae > Protobothrops > Protobothrops mucrosquamatus. Next base: position 183,222 of record NW_015387467.1, on the reverse strand, counting down.
GAGATCAAAGGAGCTGCTTTAAGCCTTGAGGAAAGACATCAAGCAGAAGAGACATGTTGGAATAGAATAGAATAGAATAGAATAGAATAGAATAGAATAGAATAGAATAGAATAGAATAGATCTGGACGGGATATTGGAGGTCTTCTAGTCCAGCCCCCTGCTCAAGCAGGAGAACATAAACCATTTCAGACAAGTGACTGTCTAGTCTCTTCTTAAAAATGGAGCACCAACGATTTCTGAAGGCAAGCTGTTCCACAGGTTAATTGTCCTCACTATTAGGAAGTTTCTCCATAATTCCAGGTTGCTTCTCTTTTTGAGATGTTGTACAGAAGCTTAAGATCTTAAACAACCAAGTCCAGAGAGCACAAAAGACCCTGAGAAGGAATTCAGTTTGATGGATCCTTGTTGGGACCCCATACCTTCCATGGCTGCAGCCTTGGAGCCCCCAACCTCTCTTCACCCTTCTTCCTTCTCCTCTGGGGTTTGGATGCAGCACTCATGGCGTGGGCCAGAATCTTAATGACACTGTAAATAGAGCCATTATTTCGGATCACCAACCTATTCTTTTTCTCTTGGGTCTCCACTGGTGTTTTCTGGGTGCATCTTCTCCGGCCTTTGACAAAAAAGGTGTGTTTTGAAACAGAACAGTGAAAATACTCAGCTTGAAATTCAGGTTCCACAAAGAAAGGTGATTTATAGGTATTATCATTTTTCCAACTCTTTTTCCACTGAAAGGAAAAGCTCCAAATACTATGGATGTGCTTGAGACGCCTGTCCTTTTGCATGACATATACTCCAACCAGTGTCATGATCCAGACTTTCCCTTCAGTGGGTCCTGGCAAGCCTTCAAGTGCTGAATGGAAGAGAAGAATTCTGTCCCAAGGGGAATCAAATTCTATGAAGTGAACAAAAACGTTGACTTGTCTCCACTTAGAGAGGGCATCCCTGAGGAATGCGGTACTTCCAGTCATTGACAATCGTTGTGATATAACAACACAAATTCTATTCTTGACAAGCATAGGAGTAAAAGTCCTCATGAAATTCTCTCCCTTCTCTGTGTCTGGAGCAAAGAGACCAATCAGGGACCATGCAAAATGGAAGAGAATTTGGACAATTCCTGGGTACTGGATCCCTTCTTTGGGGACCATCGGATGGAAAAAAGGGAAATGACTTTTATCACTCAGAGCCTCTGAAGCAATTCTCTCACTGACCTGAAAAAACAATGAAGAATTCTGGGTTATATTTGGGCTCCTACCAAGTCCCAATTTTTAGCTTTTAATGAATCCAACTTTTTTTTCTCATGCACATAATAAAATATTTCCTGTTCATTAGTCATTAGGCTATATCAAAATACAGAATATAAAACGCAGAACATTAACAAGATTGCACATAAAAACAGAATTTAGAAAAATAAGTACAATAGAATAAGCATAAAGAATGAAAATAGTATTTCTTTACCACAATCAGACCATAATTTCCTTCCCAAAAGGGCTTTATTATATATAATTTTTGAATTCTGAGCACAGAGAATTTTTTTTTTAAATATTAGGATCCCATTAGATTGTTTCTCTAAAGTGCAATCCAAGATATTGATCTCCCTATTTCTTAAATAATTGACATTCAAAATAATAGATGTATTACATCTTCTGTTTCTGGAGCTCCACAAATACAAGTATATTCATTGTAAGGAGTTTGGAAGATTTAACTCAATACTTGGAAGGTACATTTGTAGCAGTCAATGCCTTTCAATGTGCCAACCTTACTGAAGATGGCCCTACATTTCTCTATTTTGACCATCTTGGATTCTTTGTGCAGCATTTTTTTAGGTTTTTCTCGAGTGCCAAAAAAGACAGGGAGATGACAGTTCCTAATATAAAATCAAGAATCTTTTAAATGAAATTTGATTGTTCTAATAGCGTTTGGGGACTCTTATTAATTTAATGAAGAGAAGGACGAGGGGGGACATGATAGCAGTCTTCCAATATCTCAGGGGCTGCCACAGAGAAGAGGGAACTGAAGGCAGGATAGGAAGCAACAGATGGAAACTAACCAAAGAGAGAAGCAACCTAGAACTAAGGAGAAATTTCCTGACAGTTAGAATAGTTAATCATGGAACAATCTGCCTTCAGAACAGTGAATGCTGGAAGTTTTTTAAGAAGAGACTGGATGGCCATTTGTCTGAAATGGTGTAGGGTTTCCTGCCTGAGCAGAGGGTTGGACTAGATGACCCATTATTTTTATTATTATTATTATTATTATTATTATTATTATTATTATTATTATTATTATTATTATTAGTAGTAGTAGTAGTAGTAGTAGTAGTAGTAGTAGTAGTAGTAGTAGTAGTGTTGTGGAAAAAACCACGATACTTACATCAGAAGACAAGACCACGAAGGGTTGGAGAAGACAGGTTTATTTGTGCACAATGGTTCAGAGCATTCGCATGACAGATTCTGAACACTGGGCTATTTCCAGCATGTCATTCTTATACAGCTTGCCGCCCACGCCTAACCCAATGGATGACTTCTTATTTACCTTTAACACNCAGGGGGACAGCTTCCGGAGTGTCACCAGAAGGAGAGAGGCTCCTTCCTTTGCCTAGAGTTAGCTTAAGAGGGTGTGTTAGGGGAGAACAAATAACAACAGTATACAGCCCTTTCCACTTGGGGCTTAAAAACTTCCCTTTTCCAGTCCTTTACCCAAAGCTTTTGTCCTGGATGTATATCATGTGTATGTGTAACCAGAACATGGGGCCTTTGGGCCAAGACATATTGTTGCAGCCTCTGTACTACTGTATTAAGGGCTTGCAGTTGTTTCAATTTGACAGTATCTGCCACTGGTCCAGTGTTCTGGACATTCGGCCTGAGTAAGTTAGGGACTCTGCCATATAATAATTCAAATGGTGACACAAGCAATCCTCTTTGTGAGGCACACTGTACTGCAACAAGAGCCAGGTTTAAAGCGTCTGGCCACTTAAGCTAGGTTTCCTGACATATTTTTGCCAATTTTTCCTTAATGGTTCTATCCATTCCTTCCACCTGTCCCCCCAATTGAGCATGGAAACTACAGTGAAGTTTCCATGTTACTCCTAACATAGTTGCTATGGATAAATTCAGGACCATTGTTTGACAAAATTCTAGATGGCAACCCATACTGGAGAATAATAATGTGAAGCAAGGCTTTTGCGACCTCTGTTGCTTTCTTTGTCCTTATAGGGATGCACTCTGGCCATCCAGTGTATGTAATACTATGACTAGCATTGCTCTATAGGGACCTGAACGTGGCATGTCAGTAAAGTCAATCATCAGAGAATCAAAGGGGTAAGTTCCCCTGGGTTGGTGTCCTTGAGGCAGTTGGGGTCCTTGCCTAGAGTTGTTGGCTGCACAAATCTCACACCTAGCACAAACATTTGCTGCAATGCTGTGTATTTTATCAATATAGACCTCCCATTTCAGGGCATTTGCTAACGCCGTCTTCCCTAGGTGCAGTTGCCTATGGGCCTGTTGTACTGTATCCCATGCCATATATCCTGGGATAAAGACCCGCTGGTCTGGCAGGATCCACCAGCCATCTTCCTGGCGTGCTTCAAGCACCTTAATTTGCTTTAGGTCTTCCTGGGAATAGTCTGGCAGCCTTAAACTAGGGGTGCGCATTAGAGCCTCCTTGAGAGGGGTGAAGCTGTTATTTTCTTGCTGTTCCCATCGCAATGGTTCTTTATCTCCTCCCTTTGTGGCCTCATATAGGAGTTTTGCTATTAAACTAAAGTTAGGGATCCATATTCAGCAGAAGCCAGCAGCACCCAAAAATCCTCTTAACTCTTTGCTATTCTTCGGTACAGGCAGCTGGCAGATAGCTCCTTTCCTTTCATGTCTGAGAGTTCTCTTTCCTTCCTCTATGTCAAATCCCAAGTATCTAACTTTTATTGCTACCAGTTGGGCTTTTCCCCCGAGATGCCTTGTAAAACCAGGGGGGTTGTCCTCTGCCAACAGGTATGGTACATCACATTCCTTCCATCCGGCATTCTTCTCTATTGTTCGTGCCAGCATCACCATTCTCCATTCCTCTTCACGAGGTACTTCCATTAGTACTTTTCCATATTTCATAGCCATGGTGCCATCCTCTTCAAAGGAGATCTGAGCCCTTAGCTTACATAGCAGATCCCTTCCTAATAAAGGGATGGGACAGTCTGGCATATATACAAACTGGTGAGTTATG
>NW_015387467.1:173585-176062 GCF_001527695.2 Protobothrops mucrosquamatus | reverse complement strand
AGGCGGTAATATCTTACACCATCTGTGACTTTCAGTTGGCACTTCTTGTAAAAGGTTGTCTCTTTAGAATTGGCACACAGGTTACATGGATTTTAGGCACAATTAAGCACAATCAAATACTACAATACTCTATTCCCCTTATTGATATAACAAAACATTTTAAAAACATTTTCCTATGACATTTCCCATCTACCTCAGTAGTAGTAGTAGTAATAGTAGTAGTAGTAGTATTCTACATACCATTAATTTTATTAAAAATAATCATGTGCCCCAATGTTATAAATTGTATAAATTCCCAATTCTGCTCTGAGGGCAGCACCTGAAGTCCTTTTATCCACCCTCAAGATACTTCTCAGATGATCTGATCAGATATACAGTAAATTAAATCTCAAAGTTCAGCTCAATATAAGTGCATAATGGTAATGTTGGCATTTTGTATTTAATAATTCAGTCTAAGGAAGCCGCATACCTATGATTTTTATTAACAAAATGAACAGTTTATTCACTTGTGCCTTCTCAATGAGTTCCTTTGATGTTTTTAGGGAGCCCAGATCCAGTCACAGACAAAAGTTCCCCCAGGTAAGGAAAGGTGTGAACTTGCTATGTTGTCTCCTCATTGATTAGCCCTATTTGGCAGTGCTGTCATTTTCCAAAGACCATCACTTTTGACTTTGACTCATCCATAATCAGATAATTATTATGAGAATAGGAGCCAAGTCCTCTTAACAGCACACGCAACCCAAATGTCATATTGGCAACACATTTGTCTTACCTTTTCATACATATCAATCCTACTGCTTATGGCTCCATTGAGCCCCAAACACACTCTCAAACAAATTAACAAAAATGGGGTGAAAGGGACCATGGAGGTTTTCTAGTCCAACCCCCTGCCCATAGCAAGAGATCCAGATAAAATGAATATCCAGCCTCTTTTTGAAAATCTCCATTAATGGAGCACACATAACTTCATGAGGCAAGCCATTCCACTGATTAATTGTTCTCACTGTCGGTGTTTGTAGAAAAGGCTTTGAGCAGGATCAACATCCTGACTCCATTTAAAGGGCAGTCAATTTCCTCCATAATATTTCTTTGTTTACTGTGTCAAATGCTATAAAGGCAGCAAACTATTATTTCCTCTGACTGATATTGTTATATTTAGATGGTTCAAGACAAAAGAATTGTCAATGGTGGATCACAACTGCCTAAAGACTGCTGGTTCTTCTACAAGGAATGCACTTTTCATCCACCTACTATCACTTCTTTTCAAGTGGAAGTTTGCATATATTTTAGTCACAATATCTGTTAGAGAAATGGGCCTGGAATTGCTGGGGTCCTTTTTATTCCTTTTTATATAGGAATAACTTTGCCAAAGGGCACGGCGGATATTATTTGTATGTGTAAATGTATCTGTCAGTGGAGGGTCCCACCAGTCAGGATATTTCTTGAATTTTTCAGCTGGTAGAAAATCCTCTCCAGAGGCCATATTGCTCTTCAAATCTTTTATGATGAATTTGATCATGAGAATTTTAGGGCAAAAAATAGTTGATACGTTGCCTAACATAGTTGTAGATTTTTATTAAAATGGTTGGATAATATTAGTGGCCCCTAAAGGTTCATAATACATATATGTTTTATCATCAGTAGAAAGGTATTCCCATAGTACTCTGTTTAAAAATATGAGATTTGGTCATGATTGAGGATATCATTATTTTGGCTAAGACTGTGTAAAAAAATGTGAGTTTTCCATCAGTGCTGTATATCCTTATTGTACAGAAGATCCTTTGATTGGACACAGAGACTCTACTTGCCTTCACAAGTGTGCAGCAGAAGCCTCTAAGCAATTGGGATGATGTCATGAAAAGACAGGTCTCTTTTGATCCTAGCTTCCTCCCAACTGTATATCCCAAACCTTATTTATACCCTTACAAATGCCATGGTGAAAAGATTATTTGCAGCAGAACCAGTTCTTAAACAGCCTGATCCTGAGGAACCTTTCATCATCCAAGCTGATGCTAGTGATGTTGCGGTGGGCACAGTCCTCCAACAAAAAAATCTTAGGGGAGATCTGCAGCCCTGCGCCTATACGTCACGAAAGCTTTTGGGAACAGAGAGGAGATGGGCTGTTTGGGAGAAAGAGGCTTTTGTGGGTGTTATGGGTGTTATTAACTTGGCGCCATTTCTTGGAAGGGAGTAATGTGCCTTTCGAAGTATAGACTGATCATTATTATTATTCAAAATAATATTGAATTCCATACAGAAGACAAGGTTGGATCTATCACTTACACACCAACACCCCACTCACTTTACAGAAAGGGAAGGACAAACACAAACCTGTGGGACTTTGTAGGGGCCTCCTAATGTTGACATCTGGATGGAGCTGTCTCTGTCAGCTGCATCAAAAAGAGCCAAAAGCTTGTCCTTCCTTCCACAGCTGTAGTTGGGAACATTGGCTTCTCCAGTAGAGAGCATGTCCAGCA
>NW_015387467.1:163038-171126 GCF_001527695.2 Protobothrops mucrosquamatus | reverse complement strand
AAAAAAAAAAAAATATGGAAATGGTTGGGCAGAGGAAATTAGAACCATTTCAGTCATTACTTTCAGCCAAAGACAGTATTCCAGTCATGAATTTGGGACTGAACAGAGAGAGAGGAAAATAATGTGGACTTCTTTCAAGTTTCATTAGCCTCATGTTTCTACTCTCAGAAAATAAGGCAAAAGAGAGAGGCTGTGTTAATCAAAAGGATTCAAAAAATTTGTCAGATCCTGTAATCTAAGAGTAAGTAAAACAAAAAGAAAAAAAGAAGAGTGTTAGAACTGCAAATGGAGGGAGTGAAACTCCATTGCATGACTTACAGTTGAATCTGACTAGAAGGAGCCATGTTGAAAGGTAATGTTGCAGGTTCTATTTTTGATGGAGAGATGACTATACCAATGAGAAGATCTCCTGGCCTATAATAGCTCCATGGCTTTTTTCCATCCTGGTTGTCCACATTCTGTGGGCACTTCATCCTCAGCTTCCCAGAGAGTGGCTGGGACACCAGCATCATCAGAAGCAGAAGCAGAAGAAGAAGGTCCATAATTCATGGGGTGGAATCAATCTCCTTCCTCTTTGTAAAAATAGAATTAGAATTCAAAGCACTCTGACAGGATGGAATATCCAGTGGCTTTCCTGATTCAAACAGAGAAACCAAGATTCACCTGAAAGAGAGAGAAAATATATTCAAGAGCACAGCTCCTGTCTGTCCTGTAATGTGAGCCAGAAAAAGCATAACCTGTGATATTTATTCTTTTCTGGTGCAAGATCCCTTCCATGTTGCTTCAGTCTGATGTTTACATTAAAGGCAGTCACTGGAGACATAGGAGAAGAGGTCTCAGAGACAAGGATGGTGATGATTTGCAGTGAGAAGGAGCTTCTGCTCTTGGGACCCTGAACTTCTTCCATGTAAGGAGGGGTATCTGGAGAAAAGCACATTAGAGAAAAGTCACAGATAGACCCCTTGGGGCAGTGTTCTGTAGTGGTCTTAGTCCTTCCTGTTAGGACATGTCCAGAAAGTCATGCTGGATGGAGATAGTTCAACAGCCAGGAAAGTGACTTCTGCTGTCCTTCAATGGGGTCTCTTGCCTCCAGAGGCTGCTAGGGAAGGTCACCCAGAGATATGGAGTTTGGTTGGTGACACTTAACTCTAGTGCTGCCTGTGCTTTATCTCCATGGAAGCACTCAGTATCCTTGAACCCAGCCTAATGTTAAGAGTTTGGGATTTTCTTTTCAATGAGATCTCCATGTATCAATCCTAATTTGGAGCTGATTTTATAATTCCTTGGAACTGAAGTGAAATTTCATTTGCTATCTGTTCCAGAAACATCATTTTTTTGAGCGAGAGCTGGCTAAGAGGCAGGAAAGTGACAGCCTGGGATAGTACCATTGGCACAGAGAGAGAAAATAATAAAGTGGGTAGAAGTTTTAGTTTCCTTGACACTTTCTTTTTTTTAATAATATTTTATTGGTTTTCCAGTTTTACATCTGAGTATTTCAAAAGCAACGTGGTGACTGGGTTAATCAATAATTCAGTAACAGAAATTTTTAGTAGCGATCTCGGGTTACATCATCAAATATTTCTTCTCTTTTTCCCTTAAAATTTACTATATCATATTTAAACTAGTACATTTCTGATTGCATCAAATTCAATAAAAATTTCATTATTACATTTATCATTGCATTTTTAGCTTATACATATCTTAATAGGTCTTTATAAACAATCCATGTCCTGTTATTAATTTCTACCTAATTTTTAATTTATGGTCAATACTCCAATTTAACCTTTAATATCTATACTTTTCAGCTTTTGGGTAGCCAAAATTTCCCTTTTCTCACTTTATAAGAAACTATAATATCTAAAATACACTTTTTATCTACTTGAATATAATCTTATTCTATTTCCTAAACTTTTTCTATTTCTCACCATATTAAATCACCAAGTTAGTCCTAGAGTATCCCCTCTGTTGGCTCCAATCCGTTATATATATTGCCTGGGTTAGTCGATAGTTCAAACATATTCCTAATAATTAATTTTCATTTCCCCTTTAAATCTAATTCTAATTTCTAATTCTAATTTCTTATTTTCCATTAATTTCCAGTATAAAAGTCACAGTGAGGAGATTGTAAATTCCACCATTCCACAACCACAGTCAGTCTCTCAGATAACCCCAGGGGGGCAACTGCAAGCAAACCCACCTGAACCAGATAGCCCATTAATGAAAAACGTAAAGGAGGAATTGAAAACTGATTCCTGGTTCCAGAAAAACAAAACCTTACTGACTTATCGAGATGGGTAAGCCTGGAAGGGGTCTAAACTGTATTTGCCAGAAACACTTAAAGTTCAAGCACTTCAATGCAGCCACGATATCAAACAAGCTGGCCACTTTGGATACCTAAAGACTTTCAATTTGGTCTAAAGGCAATTTTGGTGCCCGGGTTTAAAAAAGGACGTTGAAAACTATGTAAAAAGTTGTGCAACATGTGCAACAATGAAGAAACGTCCCGGTAAGCCCCCTGGATTATTGCAACAAGTTGAAGACCCTTCCCAACCCTGGGAAGAGATTGCCATGGACTTTATTGTGGAATTACCAGAAAGTAGGGGAAATACAGTAATATGGAGTGTTAATGACCTTTTTTCAAAGCAGTCTCACTTCATAGCCTGTTCCGGTCCCCCCTCTGCAAAGAAGTTAGCCAAAATGTTCCTCAAACATATCTACTGGCTCCATGGAGCACCAAAATGGATTATTTCAGATAGGGGAGTCCAATTTACTGCAAAATTTTGGAGGGACTTTCTTAAACTTATCGTCTGAGTAGATTTCTTTGGGATTCATTAGGCCTGTTACTATTGTTGATGTTGATGTGTTTTCTGTGATTGATTGGTTAATCAAATTTATATGCCCAGACCTCTCACAGAAAGTGGTTCTGGGCTGTGTACCAGAATCCAGTAAAATAATAAATACGTCTAAAGGCAGCTCTGGCTGAGCTTGAACTACCTCCTGTCAGGTTTTTAAACAAATATGTATTCCAGGAATTCTTAGCAGAACTTACTTTCTGAAGATGCATCCGGATGTGTCCATTTGTCCATTTCATGTAGGTAAAAACAGTAATTCCTTCATACCAGCTCTAGCGTGGTTGTAGATGATGTCCCTGCATGCATCCCCATGCTGATTTCACACAAAGGCCTTCTTTCACAAGCTGACACGTAGCCAGGATATCCTGCAATGAACTTAGTGGCCCCTCCCACTGACTTGATGAATATAGGATTCACTAAAACAGATAAACTACATTACCCATAAGCCATCTCTTAAGGAGACAGCACTTAACCCTTTAAATGCCAAACATTCTAACATACAGTTCTCATCTTACTGGCTGGTCCAGCACATAGACCATAACCTACTCCTTGGTAAGCTAGGAAAAGGTGGAATAGACAACATCATCACCAGATGGATCTGTAGCTGGCTGGCAAACTGTACTCAATGAGTAGTCCTCAATGGCACTACATCCACATGGAGAGAAGAAAGCAGTGGGGTACCACAAGGTTCCATCTTAGGCCCAGTACCCTTCAATATCTTCACAGACGAGAGAATTGAAGGGGAACTCATCAAATTTGCAGATGACACCAAAATGACAGGAGTAGCCAACACCCCATAAGACAAACTTAGGATCCAAAAAGATCTTGACAGACTTCAAAAATGGGCCTTATCCAACAAAATGAGTTTCAATATAAAGAAAAGCAAAGTCTTACATTTGGGTAGGAAAAACCAAAGGTATAAATGCAGATTAGGAGAGACCTGGTTTAAAAACAGTAACTGTGAGAGGGACCTTGGAGTCCTAGTGGACGATCACTTGACTATGAGCCAGCTTTGTGCAGCAGCAACCAAAAACCTAATACAGTCCTGGGTTGTATAAACAGTGGCATAGAATCCAGATCACACAAAGTATTAGTACCGCTTTATAAAACCCTAGTGAGGCCACACCTGGAATACTGCAGCGAATTTTGGTCACCATATCACAAAAAAGTTGTTGAGGATTTCGAAAAAATTCAGAGTAGAGAAACTAAGATGATTAAAGGCCTGGAGACTAAAACATACGATGAACCGCTATAGGACTTGGGTTTGGCTGGTCTAAAGAAAAGAAGAAATAGGGAAGACGTGATAGCAGTGTTCCAGTATCTGAGGGGCTGCCACAAGGAAGAGGGGGACAGGTTGTTCATCAAAGCACCAGAGGGAAGGACAAGAAACAATGATTGGAAACTGATCAAAGAGAGAAGCAACCTGGAATTAAGGAGAAACTTCCTGACAGTGAGAACAATCAACCAATGGAACAGCTTACCCCAGAAATCGTGGGCACACCATCACTGGAAATTTTTAAGAAGAGACTGGACAATCACCTGTCTGAGATGATGCTCTCCTGCTTGAGCAGGGGGCTGGACTAGAAGACCTCCAAGGTCCCTTCCAGCTCTATTCTATTCTATTCTATTCTATTCTATTCTATTCTATTCTATTCTATTCTATTCTATTCTATTCTATTCTATTCTATTCTATTCCAACCTTACAGTATTTTCTTTCGACACCTTTAGTACATTTGATTTTCATTTCAATCTGGGAGTTGACCCATGGCCTTCTTGTACCTGCCTCAGCTTTTTTGAGATACTGACTCAGATCAGACCAGGATGAATTTTATCTTCAATCCTCTTCAGTCCAATTGACCTGAATACTGATATGCCAAACCTGTCAGGAACTTACAGGATATAAATAAATGTCTGCTACTGGAAATTCCTCACCAGAAATTAGAAAGTCTGTTTGGCACCTCAGCTCAGAGAAGCTGGAACTAGAGGCTGTGAGAGAGGAAGCCATGAAGAAGATGGAACGTGATCTGGAGCTAAAATGAAGGGAGATTGCTGAGAAAGAGCACCTCAGGATAAAGAGAAGGAACACCAAAACTGGTGAGAGAGTTGCAACACCATGTCATCTTTGCTTACTCTTCTCCCAGTAGAACCCATAACTTGGGGGAATGGAAATATCAATTTATAAAGAAACATGAAAGAGATGAGATTCAGACATCACTAATTATCTTTGAAGATACCTTCCAAGCTTACAACACTATAAAGCCCAGGAAATGAATCATATATCTCGTCTTGAAGAGTTGCTTAAGCCAAATATTGATTGACATATGTGCTGAGGAAAAGGAGGAAAACCAATAGTTTAAAAACATTTATTCATTTGTTTATTTATTTATTTATTTATTTATTTATTTATTTATTTATTTATTTATTATTAATGTATTTGAATATTATCTTGAATTTTCATTTAACTAACAAATTTCACATATTTATTTCCTTCAGTTTTAATAAACATAAGTTATCAAGCAAATCCAAAGGAAGAATATATAACCAATAACAATGGATAATTAGAAGTTACCAGACTAAGAAACAATTTCACAATCATTCCCCTGCTTTTGCCATTAGATGTTCCTTAGTGTTTAGATCTGGTCTCAGGATGATAATGTAGCACTTGGGAAAGAAGATGCAGGTCAATAGTCCAGCACCAGAGGCCAAGATGGAGAAGACCTGCACGGCCACCATGTATTTTCCTTTAGTGCTCAGGTAGGTGGGGAGGAAGGAAACCCAGACACTGCAGAAGACCAGCATGCTGAAAGTGATTAATTTGGCTTCATTGAAAGCTCCAGGCAGGTTCCTGGCCAGGAAAGCCACAGTGAAGCAAATTGCAGCAAGGAAGCCCATGTAGCCAAGAACAACATAAAACATGATGACATAGCCTTCGTTGCATTGAAGGATAATCTCTTCAGGCTGGGAGTGCAGATCAGAGTCAGGAAATGGGGGAGAAACTCCCAACCAAATGGCACAGATGAGAATTTGGACAGCAGAACCAGAAAGGATGATGGAGTTGGCCAAGCTCTTCCCCAACCATCTTGTCACTTTATTGCCTGGTTTTGAGGCTAGGAATGCCAGCACTACTGTGATTGTTTTGGCCAACACAGATGACACGGCTACTGAGAAGACAATGCTGAACACTGTTTGTCGGAGAAGGCAGGTGGCTTTCCTTGGTCGGCCAATGAAGAACAAGGAGGATAAGAAGCAAAGCAGAAGGGAGACCAGGAGGATGTAGGAGAGGTCCCGGTTGTTGGCTTTGACAATAGGCGTTTCAAGATATTTAATGAATATGATTAAAACAAAGCCTGTGATCAGAAACAAGAGTAGAGCAAAGGAGATGAGGATGATGCTGAGATGTTCTTCAAAGGACAGGAAGGTTATTCTTTTGGGGATACACTGGACTCGGCTCTCAGTTGGATATTGATCATCTGGGCACTTGGTGCATTTTTTGGTATCTGAGAAAAGAAAGTAATATTTCTTTTATAGTCTTTCAAATTTCAAGAAAACCTTTGGATAAGATGTGATACAGAGAGATAGAAAAGTCTCAGTAAATGGAATATACCTACACTACTACAACAGCAAAAAAAAATCCCCAATATATACAACTATAAAAAGAACAACAACAACAACAACAACAACATAAATTTAAAAGAAAATCTATCTGGTGCTGCAACCTCGCTTCTATGAGGTAATCCACCAGATTCTTATCCTGCACTGACCTTGCCCTATCCCAAATAGTTGGGAGAAGTAGCAAGTCTCCAGAGGTTTAAGAGGATGGGGGCCTATTCAATTTCAAGGGGAAGTAAGTCCAATAGGGCAGGAACAGCAGCAGAAAAGGGAGGCTTCTGATGATCCATAGAGTGGGAATCTTTTAGGGAACAGATCATTTGCATGCCTATTATATCTGCTCTGGTGGGACAAGCAGATATCCTCAAGGAGAGGAAGCCCTTCAGATACCCTTGTTCTGTCTCATGAAGGATTTAAAAGGTGAATTTAATTGCACCTGGAAAGAAACTGGGATTCTGTGGAGCCTGCACAGCAGGGGTGTCCTGTGGAAGAACACATGGAAACTCAACACTGCGCATGCCTTTGCATTCTGGACCATTTTATAAATTCAGGTGGTTTTCAAGAGCAACCCTATGAGTATGGGATAAAAAGATAGAAACAGAAAATTGATGGCAGAAAAAGACCTAGTGCTGCATCTAGTCTGCCTTTTGAGCTTTTTATTTTCTTATTTATTTAATATTTTATTTCTTTTTTTCAAAAATAATTTCAGATGATGGACATATGTTTATCCCAAAATGGTTTAAACTCATACTGATGATTGAGCCACCAACCATGCTCTCAATACACTTCTCCAAAAATACTGGACAGAGGATAAAAGTTGTCTAACATGGTTGGATCCATGGAGAACCACTTGAGAAAGGTTGCAACACTGATTATTTCAGGACAGGTTGCACAGCCCCCTTCACACAAAAATCAAAACAAAACCGTTGACTATCCTGAAATTGAGAGTGTCTCCTAACTATTAGGCCTTCTAGAAATTTCTGAAAATGTTATTCTTTCAATGGTCCTGGGGATCCCCTGGTAACAGGGCCCCATGTGCTGGTTGCATGGTAGATAGCATCTTGATGTACTCCTCTCTTGCTTTCTTAGCATTTATACCTCAATGTTTTAATTGTTATTATTGGTTTGATTGTATTCCACCAAGAGTCACTTTGTGTGAAATAGCCATATAAACGTGATGAATAAATTTGAAAAAAACATCTTAAGGAAGATTAATTCATAAATAAATTCAACAACAGGAACTGAGTGTGTTATCTGTATTTTTATCCTGTAAAAATAAGAAGATGAAGCAATATGTTTCCATATTCTCTCGATTTGGCAACAATTTTAAAGAGAATTAATTCAACTTTGGTATCAAAGGATATTTAGTAGATTGGTCTTTTATTAGTTCTCTGTTTCCCCCTTCTTTCTGCTCATTTTAATCCCAACACTGTGTTAGATCGCGCAGGCAGTAAGACACGAGTCGAGTGACAGTCAGCTCTCGGTTTATTGGCAAGGCATCAAGTAAATCCGGACTGGCTCTCTGGGCCAGGGGAGCCCTCTTTTATGGGATTCCCCTGGCTTGTAATCACACAATTCCATTGGCTGGCAAGACCCTGTTGCTAGTTAGCCAACCAGCAACGGGCAT
>NW_015387467.1:158106-159295 GCF_001527695.2 Protobothrops mucrosquamatus | reverse complement strand
TGCTTGCCACGAGGTTGCCCTTGTCGTGCAGTCTTACTGGGATCCCATCCTCGTCGCCAGTGTTAGATCGCGCAGGCAGTAAGACACGAGTCGAGTGACAGTCAGCTCTCGGTTTATTGGCAAGGCATCAAGTAAATCCGGACTGGCTCTCTGGGCCAGGGGAGCCCTCTTTTATGGGATTCCCCTGGCTTGTAATCACTCAATTCCATTGGCTGGCAAGACCTTGTTGCTAGTTAGCCAACCAGCAACGGGCATGAAACTGTATGCAGATGGAGAAGGGCAATCAACCTTAATGGGCGATCAATGGTGAAGGGCAATCACCCTTAATGGGCGATCAATGGTGAAGGGCAATCACCCTTAATGGGTGATCAGGATATGCATAGGGGATTAAGGGGGGGGAATACAAAGAACACAACACACTGCATGTTAGAATTTTTTTCCTTTTAGGACCATGACTATATTCCCCTTTTTTTTGGTGTTATATCTTACTACAGTATTTAACAAGAAAGAAAATTGGAAAGATAAGAAAAGGTGGAAAGAAAATATCTATTTGATGATTTTATGCTGAATCCTATGTTTGGTTTTCATTGTTCCTTTAACCCAACATCTCTCCCTCTATTGTTCCTCCCAATTAGATATTTCATCTTATAAGGATATATGATCTTACTAAAGATTAACTGATTAAATGAATGATTGATCGATGCATCTATCAGCCTGTAATGTAAAGTTGGTTTAGGTAAACAAAACCCATTCATCTAAAATCATTCCTCAAGTTACATATATTTCTAAGAAAGATAAATATGGATGGAAACATCCAAACTGGGAAATGAAAGAGAGATTTCCCATGCAATCCACAACATCCTTCTTTCTACCTCACCCTTCAATATATTTTTCTTATGAATTCCATTTAGGGAAGAAGCTGGACACCATGAAAATTGAGAACTAAAAAACCAAACTTACATGTGTCTTTAAGAGGCATATTGATCAAAGTTTCCCTATGGTGTCACCCACCTTCCTGAGTGGAGATGGTCCCCTCTGGACAAGGAATGCAGTCGTAGCAGCAAAATGGCTCTCCTTCTCGAGCCTGCTTGACAAATCCAGGATGGCATTTTTCCACACATTTAGACTGAGGCAGAGACTAAAAAGAAAAAGAAGAAATGCCAAAGAAAATATGTTAGGACTCACCATC
>NW_015387467.1:108852-158003 GCF_001527695.2 Protobothrops mucrosquamatus | reverse complement strand
AATAAATAAATAAATGAAGATGAAGAAGAAACGTCTGACCAGTAGGATCTGGAAAGGTTTCTTCTGGAGTGCATAAAACATTGCAAAGCTGCTTCCCTTTGAAAGCAGTCCAAAATTATCTCCCAGTTAAGATAAAAAGGAAAATTCCCTTACAAATAAGGGCTGTCAACCTTAAAGATATTCTTCATTCATAAATATATTTGTTCAATTTATATGGCTGCCGTGCTGGTGAACTAAAATTAAAACCGACTGACTAGTTTCTAAAACTATAGTGAGGTGAGATGGAGGTGAGGTCATGAGAACGCGTCCTTCTAAAAGGGTGAGTCAGGCATCTTTTGATGCACCACAGGGGTTGTGAGTGTGAACCCTGTGTGGGAAATGGATACTCAACAAACAGTCCTTTCTGTTGAAAGAACACAATTACATGACACAATCTTACAGGGGAATACATACTCGTATTTATTATTAATTTGATTTTTAGTCTCTCAGTGTGTCCTAAGTCAGCTAACAATCAAGATAAAGAGTTGCATTCAAGGAATTTTCAGATGAAGTGCACTCTTACAAGCCAGTGCCCAAATCTATTTAATATTTCCCTCAAAATTGTCCCTTATTATTTCTGATATCAAGATTTATTTGCAGCAAAGCGATGCTTCAGTACTTCAGTTTTCAAATCATTATCAAGATAAATTTAATCAATCAATCAATCCATAAATGAGCTCACATCAGATCAGTCATTGTTATTTCAGGTGAACTGAAAGCCTTGGACCGCCTTCCTAAATTCCACTATCCCAGTGGGGTTAGAGAGAGGCAGCTATAAGAATGTTCTCAGCTGATTAAAACATCCCAGACTCTGAGCCTGCAATTTTTGGAGACCCCTGACTGCAATCAAGGCAAGATGAAGCTTATTTAACTATTGGACCAACAGGACCTCCATCTAATCTTGATTCCATTTCATTGGATTCAGTCCAAATCTGAACTCAGGGACTGGTCAACAGAATTACCTTCACCTTTGATATTTGAAGACAAAAAAACTAGTGAACCTGAAGCTATTAACACCAAAATCTCCAGCATATGAGGCCCTGTCTCACCAGTTTTATGGTGATACTAAACTGCTGAAGGGACACTAAATGGCAATGATTTGTGTCCTAAATAATAATCACCCCATATCTCATTTTGGATCAGCTTACAACAGGATTCAGCATGACAGCATCAGAAGGGAAACCTTGGTCAATAGAACTGAAGCATGCTTATCTGCCTAAGAAAATTATAGAGGTTTTACTTCACACATTTAATTCTCAGTGAAGGTTACCCACTTTTTTTCACTGAGTTTAGCCCACTTGAAACAGCTTTGGAAAATTGAGAAAAGACATCAATATTTTCCCCACCTTGTTGAGCGACTTTAGCTGTGACAAAGCATCTTGGTTGATTGTAAGTCTCTGTCTTTCAAAAGTCCCCAATTGTTTTTCGATGGGATCTTCCTTGGGGAGAATCACCATACTAATAATTTCCAGATCTGCTGCTACGTCTCCATTCTGATCCAAATACACGTTCAGCAAGGAGAGATTGTACAATTCCCTCTTTTTTAGGAATGGATGGAACTAGAATGGAAACATCCAGGAATTTAAAAGCAGAAATCTTGGTTTCTTATCTCTTATCACTTTTTGCATTTGAATCTTTCTTATTTGGTTGTTTCACTTACAAATATTGTGACTTGGGAGAACAATTGTTACCATTATCTTCGAAATTGAAGTACAAAGATTCAGCAATATTTCTAAATCATGTAGTATACTGATACAATGTATATTGACAAAATGTATATTGATAAAATGTAATTGACAAAAATTGTCAACCATATATAACAATCTAGCAAAGGTCACCAATCAAGTAAACAAAATATACAAATAACTAGAGTATTCATAAACTCCTTGCAAACAATAGGGTGATTATCAGAAAGCAAGGATTTGTTAAGAAGAAAGTTGCAAGGCTAATCTTCATTCAAGTACAGGAGATGGGAGAAATGACCAGATGAACTAATTCTACTTTATTGTAAAGCAATATTAACAAAATCTTGGAGTGCGAAAGTTCAAATCTTTCACCATCTCTTTTGACAGTAAAAAAATTTAGGGAGGACTTTTTCTGAGTTTCTTTCTCTGCCTGTTATGCAGCTGTGGGTTGCCCCCCAAAAAACCACCTTATCTGATCCTTCCCTGCATCTCTTTCTCTGGTCCTCCTAACTCATTCAAAGCTATCATTATACTTCCTTAACAGATTGTGTGAATGCTGGAGGTATAACTTGTTTTAGCAAAGAATTAATAAAATGCTTCATGATGTGATGAATGGGGATCTATTTAATTGAATGCTGGATGGTATGAGATAATTAAGTGGATACAACAGTCCCAAAAATTGTACTCAAATATTAATAAGGAAACGATTGGTCCATTAGTGGGTGAAAGTGGTAAGAAGGTGACTAGTAATAGGGAGAAAGCAGAACTATTTAACTCGTATTTTGCATCTGTCTTTACAGAAAGGGAAAAAACAGACCAACCTATCAAAAATAGTGCCATAAAAAACAGTATAGAAAGACAAGTTAAGATAGGCAAGAAAATGATAAGTGAGCACCTTTCCAGCCTAGACGAGTTCAAATCGCCATGACCAGATGGATTACACCCCAAGGTTCTCAAGGAACTGGCAGATGTGATCTCAGAACCACTGAACTATATTTTTCAAAGATCTTGGAGCACTGGGGAACTACCAGAGGACTGGAAAAGAGCTGATGTAGTTCCCATCTTCAAAAAAAGGAAAAAAAATGGACCCAGGAAATTACAGACCTATCAGCCTAACCTCAATACCTGGGAAGATTCTGGAAAAGATAATCAAACAACGAATCAGCAAACACCTAGAGGCAAACAAAGTCATTACTAAAAGCCAACACGGGTTTGTCAAAAACAGATCATGCCAGACAAATCTTATTGCATTCTTTGACCAAGTGACAAAATTAGTGGATCAGAGGAATGCTGTGGATATAATGTACTTGGACTTCAGTAAGGCATTTGATAAAGTAGATCACAACCTACTACTCGATAAGATAGAAAAATGTGGGTTAGACAGCATCACCACCAGATGGATTCGTCACTGGCTGACCGGCCGTACTCAGCGTGTGGTCCTCAATGGAACCACATCTACATGGAGGGAAATGTGTCATGGGGTGCCCCAGGGCTCTGTTCTGGCCCAATGCTCTTCAACATCTTCATCAATGATTTGGACGAGGGGATAGATGGGGAACTCATCAAATTTGCAGATGACACCGAGCTGGCAGGAATAGCTAACACTCCAGAAGACAGGCGTAAGATACAGGAGGACCTGGACAGACTTGAACACTGGGCGCTATCTAACAAAATGAAATTCAACGGTGAAAAAAGTAAGGTTCTACATTAAGGCAAGAAAAACCAAATGTACAGGTGTAGTATAGGGGGTACCTTGCTCAATAGTAGTAACTGTGAGAGGGATCTCGGAGTCCTAGTGGACAATCACTTAAATATGAGCCAGCAATGTGCTGCAGCTGCCGAAAAAGCCAAAACAGTGCTGGGCTGCATTAACAGAGGGAGAATCAAGATCACGTGAAATATTAATATCACTTTACAATGCCTTGGTAAGGCCACACTTGGAATACTGCATCCAGTTTTGGTCACCACGATGTAAAAAAGATGTTGAGACTCAAGAAAGAGTACAGAGAAGAGCAACAAAGATGATTAGGGGACTGGAGGATAAAACATATAAGGAACGGTTGCTGGAATTGGGTATGTCTAGTTTAACGAAGAGAAGGACGAGGGGGGACATGATAGCAGCCTTCCAATAGGTCAGGGGCTGCCACAAAGAAGAGGGAGTCAAGCTATTCTCCAAGGCACCTGAAGGCAGGATGAGAAGCAACGGATGGAAACTGATTAAGGAGAGAAGCAACTTAGAACTAAGGAGAAACTTCTTGACTGTGAGAACAATTAACCAGTGGAACAACCTGCCTCCAGAAGTGGTGAATGCTCCAACACTGGAAGTTTTTAAGAAGAGACTGGACAGCCATTTGTCTGAAATGGTGTAGGGTTCCTGCCTGAGCAGGGGGTTCGACTCGATGACCTCCAAGGTCCCTTCCAACTTTATTATTATTATTGTTGTTATTGTTATTGTTATTGATAAAATTGGGGAGTTACAAAAAACAATTAGACCTTTATCATTGTTTCTTCTATATTTTCACTAATAAAGGAAGTAGATAAATCATGATTTTGTGATGGAAAAATTATAACAACACGGAGAAAGTTATTTTGGTCTCCTTTAAAAATTTCCAGCTTCTCTCAGGTCCCTATAGATCATTGTCAGGATGCTGCCATCCTCTTGGAAGGGGGGATCTTTGGAGCTCTCCTGTGATGTGTTTAGTTTTGCTTTGTTGACTCGGTTCCGCTGCCTGAGGTCATCTTCCTCACCTCACCAAGGAAGAGATGCCTGGGAATATCTTACCACAGTTTCCGTCTGGAGTTCTCACAACCTCTTTCCACCTCTGGATTGGATCCTATGGACTGGGCAGTTGGGGGGTGGGGTTGAACAATGGGGTTTAGCCTAACAATTTCACCCGGGAACTTCAGGTTCTGCATGCCTTCTTTTGCTGTCACTAACTCTCAATAAAAGTTCCTTTTGAAACAATGCCAGTTTCAAGAGTTGTGCTTTCTTGAGAGATTCAGTTGAGTAAAATTCAGTAGGAAAATAACTAATTGTTAGCATACAGGACTTGATACATGATTGTATGAATGTAATGAATGACAGCTATAATCTGTATTAATATTTCATTTGTAGTTTTTCTCACATTATTCTATGCATAGAATGGTTACTGATTATAAAAAAGTAGTAGTAATATTTTAATGTTATGATAATAACCATATTATTAATTTGTCAATAGTGTCACTAATGATCCAGTGGAATGATTCCAGGTCCTCTTGCAGGCACCACACCTGGAGAAGAACCTGCACAAAATCTTCACCAGCTTTAGTCAAGGACAAAGAAGGAGAGGAAGAGATTAAAGGAGATACTTTCAGCCTTGAGGAAAGACATCAAGTAGAAGAGCCATGTTAGAACAGAACAGAACAGACCAGAACAGAACAGAATAGAATAGAAGCTGGAAGGGACCTTGGAGGTCTTCTAGTCCAGCCTCCCACTCAAGCAGGAGAACCGGTACCATCTCAGACAAGTGACTATCTAATCTCTTGTTAAAAAATCTCCAGTAATGGAATGCCCATGATTTCTGGTGGCAAACTGTTCCACTGGTTAATTGTCCTCACTGTTAGCAAGTTTTTCCTTAATTCCAGCTTGCTTCTCTCTTTGATAAGTTTCCAGCCATGGCTTCTTGTCCTAGTTTACAGGAGTTTAAAATCAGAAAAAGTCTGGGAACTTTTTTTCGAATATATAAAATGTCTTGGTTGTTGAAGGGAGGATGCAGTACTCTTCCGATAAGTAGGAGATGTTGTACAGAAGCTTAAGATCTTAAACCACCAAGTCCAGAGAGCACAAAAGACCCTGAAAAGTAATTCAGTTTGATTGATCCTTGTTGGGACCCCATACCTGCCATGGCTGCAGCCTTGGAGCCCCCAACCTCTCTTCACCCTTCTTCCTTCTCCTCTGGGGTTTGGATGCAGCACTTAAGGCATGGGCCAGAATCTTAATGATGCTATAAGTACCACAGCCATTTTCGACCTGCACCTTATTCTTTTTCTCTTGGGTCTCCACTGGTGCTTTCTGGGTGCATCTTCTCCAGCCTTTGACAGAAAAGGTGTGTTTTGAAACAGAACAGTGAAAATACTCAGCTAGAAATTCAGGTTCGACAAAGAAATATCTTTTAAAGGCATTATCGTTTTTCCAACTCTTCTTCCACTGAAAGGTAAAGCTCCAAATACTATGGACATGTTTGAGACGCCAATCCTTTTTCACAAAATATATTCCAACCACTGTCATGATCCAGACTTTCCCTTCAATGGGTCCTGGCAAACCTTCAAGTGCTGAATGGAAGGGAAGAATTCTGTCCACAAGGGAATCATATTCAATGAAGTGAACAAAGACGTTGACTTGTCTCCACTTAGAGAGGGCATCTCTGAGGAACGTGGTATGTCCAGTCATTGAGAATCGTTGTGATATAACAACACAAATTTTATTCTTGACAAGCATAGGCGTAAAAGTCCTTATGAAATTCTCTCCCTTCTCTGTGTCTGGAGCAAATAGACCAATCAGGGTCCATCCAAAATGGAGGAGCAGTTGGACAATTCCTGGGTACTGGATCCCTTCTTTGGGGAGCATCGGATGGAAAAAAGGGAATTGACTTTTATCAGTCACAGCCTCTGAAACAATTCTATAACTGACCTGAAAAAAACAATGAAGAATTCTGTGTTATATTTGGGGTCATACCAAGTCCCAATATTTAGCTTTTAATAAATCCAATGTTTTTCTCATGCACATATTAGAACATTTCCTGTTGATTAGTCATTAGGCCATATCAAGATACAGAATTATAAAACACAGCACATTAAGAAGACTGCATGTAAAAACAGAATTTAGAAAAATAACTACAATAGAATAAGCATAAAGAATGAAAATAGTATTTCTTTATAACCCCAGAATTTACCACAATCAGACCATAATTACCTTCTGAAAAGGACTTTATTATATATAATTTTTGAATTCTGAGCACAGAGGAAATGCATTTTTTTTAAATATTAGGATCCCAATAGACTGTTTCTCTAAAGTGCAATCCAAGATATTGATCTCCCTATTTCTTAAATAATTGACATTCAAAATAATAGATGTATTACATCTTCTGTTTCTGGAGCTCCACAAATACAAGTATATTCATTGTAAGGAGTTTGGAAGATTTAACTCAATACTTGGAAGGTACATTTGTAGCAGCTGATGCCTTTCAATGTGCCAACCTTACTGAAGATGGCCCTACATTTCTCTATTTTGACCATCTTGGATTCTTTGTGCAGCATTTTTTTAGTTTTTTCTCAAGTGGCAAAAAAGACAGGGAGATGACAATTCCTAATATAAAATCAAAAATGTTTTAAATGAAATTTCTTTGTTCTAATAGCATTGGGACACTCTTACTTGTTTAATGAAGAGAAGGACGAGGGGTGACATGATAGTAGTCTTCCAATGTCTCAGGGGCTGCTCCAAAGAAGAGAGAATCAAGCTCTTAAGGATTTGACAGGGGTCAAGGGTCTTCAAACATGGCCCTTTTATGACTTGTTATCTAGTCCAACCCCCTGCTCAGGCAGGAAATGCTATACCATTTCGGACAAATGGCTATCCAGTCTCTTCTTTAAAACTTCCAGTGTTGGAGCATTCACCACTTCTGGAGGCAGGTTGTTCCACTGGTTAATTGTTCTAACTGTCAGGAAGTTTCTCCTTAGTTCTAGGTTGTTTCTCTCCTTGATTAATTTCCATCTGTTGCTTCTTGTCCTGCCTTCAGGCGCCTTGGAGAATAGCTTGACTCCCTCTTCTTTGTGGCAGCCCCTGACCTATTGGAATACTGCTATCATGTCCCCCCTCATCCTTCTCTTCATTAAACTAGACATATCCAATTCCAGCAAACGTTCCTTATATGCTTTAGCTTCCAGTCCCCTAATCATCTTTGTTGCTCTTCTCTGTACTCTTTCTAGAGTCTCAACATCTTTTTTACATATTGGTGACCAAATCTGGATGCAGTATTCCAAGTGTGGCCTTACCAAGACATTGTAAAGTGGTATTAATACTCTTTGTCTGACTCTTCTGATGAGACCTGTCCAGTATGGTTGAATCTCTGGCAGAGCTCAAATCTTCCTCAGAGTACACAAGCCCCACAACCACGTCAAGGTAGTGCCTCACTGGGGGTTTATTATTATTATTATTATTATTATTATTATTATTATTATTATTATTATTATTATTATTATTATTATTATTATTATTATTATTATTACCATTAATTTTATTAAAAATAATTATATGCCCCAATTTTATAAATTGTATAAATTCCCAATTCTGCTCTGAGGGCAGCAGCTGAAGTCCTTTTATCCACCCTCAAGATACTTCTCAGATGATGTGATCAGATTTGTTGTAGTAGTGATACAAATTAAATTCCAAAGTTCAGCTCAATATAATGGTAACGTTGGTATTTTGTATTTAATAATTCAGTCTAAGCAAGTCGCATACCTATGATTTTTTTTAAAAAAAATAAACAGTGCATTCACTTGTGCCTTCTAAATGAGCTCCTTTGATTTTGAGGGAGCCCAGATCCAGTCACAGAGAAAAGTTCCCCCAGGTAAGGAAAGGTGTGAACTTCCTCTGTTGCTCTGTTGCTCTGTTTTACCATGTAAAACAATGTGAGTTTTCCATCAGTACTGCACATTCCTATTGTACAGAAGATCCTTTTATTGAACACAGAGCCTCTCCTCGCCTTCACAAGTATGCAGCAGAAGCCTCTAAGCAATTGGGATGATGTCAAGAAAAGACAGGTCTCTTTTGATCCTTGTTTCCTCTCAAATGTATATCCCAATCCTTATTTATAACACTTACAAATGCCATGGTGAAAAGATTATTTGCAGCAGAACCAGTTCTTAAACACCCTGATCCTGAGGAACCTTTCATCATCCAAGTTGATGCTAGTGATGTTGTGGTGGGCACAGTCCTTCTACAAAAAAATCTTAGGGGGGATCTGCAGCCCTGCGCATACAATTCACAAAAGCTTTTGGAAACAGAGATTAGATGGGCTGTTTGGGAGAAAGAGGCTTTTGAAGTTGGATGGACATTATTAACTTGGCACCATTTCTTGGAAGGGAGTAAAGTGCCTTTCGAAGTATAGACTCATCATTATTATTATTCAAAATAATCTTGAATTACATAGAGAAGACACGGTTGGATCTATCGCTTACACACCAACACCCCACTCACTTTAAAGAAAGGGAAGGACAAACACAAACCTGTGGGAATTTGTAGGTGCCTGCTAATGTTGACATCTGGATGGAGCTGTCTTTGCTAGCTCCATCAACAAGAGCCAAAAGCTTGACTTTCCTTCCACAGCTGTAGTTGGGAACATTGGCTTCTCCAGTAGAGAGCATCTCCAGCAAGGCATCTGAAGTGCCGAGGGTGTTATCATAGTTGTCATGAATGTTGTAGCCAAGTGTGAGATTATGCAGGAGCTCGGGATTTTCCTTCACCAGTTCAATATTGTAAATCATGGCTAGTAATAGTAGTTTTCCATTGGATAAACTACTGTAAAACCATGATCATGTTAATATTAGAATCATCAACAGCAACAACAATATTTTTCTCCATTTAATCATCTTTTTTCTCTACAAACTAGATGAAACATAAGCCAATATTGATCCAGAACTAGAGGCAAATGATAGTCACCCATCTCCCTTTAATATTGTTAATGTTGAGGATAGGGATAGTCCTCAAAAAGGTTTAACAAATCAGAAACATACAATTATTTTTAGCAGTACTAATATTCATAGGCCAGAATAATTCAGTCATTAAAGAAGAACCACCATTAAAGGAAGGAGATTTTTGATAAGTGACCCAGAGAAGCTGTTCTAAAAACAAGTCATCGTCTATTCCTTTAAAAATGCATATCAATTGGATATAAAAATATGGAAATGGTTGGGCAGAGGAAATTAGAACCATTTCAATCATTACTTTTGTCCAAAGTCAGTATTGCAGTCATGAATTTAGGATTGAACAGAGAGAGGAAAATAATGTGGACTTATTTCAGTTTTCATTTGCCTCATGTTTCTACTTTCAGAAAATAAGGCAAAAGAGAGAGGCTGTGTTAATCAAAAGGATTCAAGAAATTTGTCAGATCCTGCAATCTAAGAGTAAGTAAAACAAGAAAAAAAAAAAAGAAGAGTGTTAGAACTGCAAATGGAGAGAGTGAAACTCCATTGCATGACTTACAACCGAATCTGATTAGAAGGAGCCACGTTGAAAGGAAATGTTGCAGGTGCTATTTCTGATGGAGAGATGACTATACCAATGAGAAGATCTCCTGGCCTATAATAGCTCCATGGCTTTTCTCCATCCTGGTGGTCCAAATTCAGTGGGCACTTCATTCTCAGCTTCCCAGAGAGTGGCTGGGACACCAGCAGCATCAGAAGGACAAGCAAGAGCAGAAGCAGGAGGTCCATAATTCATGGGGCGGAATCAATCTCCTTCCTCTTTCTAAAAAAAGAATTAGAATTCAAAGCACTCTGACAGGGTGGAATATCCAGTGGCTTTCCTGATTCAAATAGAGGAACCAAGATTCACCTGAAAGAGAGAGAAAATATATATTCAAGAGCACAGCTCCTGTCTGTCCTGTAATGTCAGCCACAAAAAGCATAACCTGTGATATTTATCCTTTTCTGATGCAAGATCCCTTCCATGTTGCTTCAGTCTGATGTTTACATCAAAGGCAGTCACTGCAGACATAGGAAAAGAGGTCTCAGAGACAGGGATGGTGATGATTGCAGTGAGAAGGAGCTTCTGCTCTTGGGACCCTGAACTTCTTCCATGTAAGGAGGGGTAGCTGGAGAAAAGCACGTTAGAGAAAAGTCAATTGGGGCAATTTTCTTTAGTGATATTTGTCATTCCTGTTAGGACATGTCCAGAAAGTCATGCAGGATGGAGATAGTTCAACAGGCAGGAAAGTGACTTCTGCTGTCCTTCAATGGGGTCTCTTGCCTCCAGAGGCTGCTAGGGAAGGTCACCCAGAGTCATGGAGTTTGGTGTCACTCTAGGTTGGTGACACTTAACTCTAGTGCTGCCTGTGCTTTATCTCCATGGAAGCACTCAGTATCCTTGAACCCAGCCTTCTGTTAAGAGTTTGGGATTTTCTTTTCAATGAGATCTCCATGTATCAATCCAAATGTGGAGCTGATTTTATAATTCCTTGTAATTGAAGTGAAATTTCATTTGCCATCTATTCTAGAAACATCATTTTTTGCATGAGAGCTGGCTAAGAGGCAGGAAAGTGACAGCCTGGGAGAGCACCATTGGCACAGAGAGAGAAAATTGTAGATTGGGTTGAAGTTTTAGTTTCCTTGACTCTTTCTGTGTTGTCTTTCCATACTGATACAATGAGAGCCATTAAATTTTGACGTTTCTTGGTTTAAATAAAACAATTGTGCTGTTAGGCCTGCAGTTGAGATGGTGATAGCGACCGCAGTGCGGTGGATGGTGTGACCTCATTTCTTGCCACAACCACCCAGCAGTTGGTTTAGGGGGACCTGGTGGCAGTTCCTCTGGTTGTGTTGATGCACTTGGTGTTTTGTGACTCCTGTGACATTCCCATCTCTGAGGCTTTCTTTGTCCAACCTAGAAGACTTCCATGTGCTTATAGTTTGGAGTCCCTGTGTTCTTGTTTATCTTGGTCAATTGTTGATTATTTTTCTTACCTGGAGGGGGGAAGTTAATATATACAGCTTGGCCTAGAAGGGAGAACTAGGGATTTGAGTGACGGGGGAGCTGATGGGATGGGCAGGTCCATCCTTACAATGAGGAGCACAGGATGACCAATATCCCAGGTCCATCATTTGAAAGTTCTCCCACTGTATTGTCCTCAGCTTCCACTCTCAGTGCCTGGCTACCAAATCTTTGGTTGCTCCACATACCAGCTCTTGCTTTTGAATGCTAGGTTGATGTGTAAGAAGGCTTCTCTTGTCCATGATGTTACCTGCCATGTCTCCCTTAAGCCTAGTTGTGCCCAGAGGGGAGGAAACCTCTCCTCAGTTGCCAATGTGGCCACCTACTTTGTGGGTTTGCCTCAGGTGAGAGCCCGGGGAAGTGGAGGAGGGTTGGCTGTGGTCATCCATGGTTTACTATAGGCTCTAAACAGGTTGCACTTAGAGCTTTCTTTTGTCTCAGGGGGGGTTGCAAGAAAATTTCCCCAGCCTGCTGAAGTATTTTGTGTGAATGTGGCCCTTACAAGAAGATAAGGGCCACACCCAGGTTCAACCTCCAGAAATAAACCATGGTTAAACGTTGCAAGTTTGAATGCAGCCATTGGTGAAGTGAGCAGGTTAAGGGGGTTGTATGGCTATGAGCAGAGACAGTCTGGTGTAGTGGTCAAGGTGTCAGACTAGTAACCAGGAGACCATGAGTTCTAGTCCTGCCTTGGGCACAAAGCCAGCTGGGTAAACCTGGGCCAGCCAACCTCTCAGAGCCCTGGGAAAGAGGCAATGGCTGTGGGGCTTCCTGAGTCTGGCCTCAGTCTTGCAAAACCAGCCAAGTGGACTCCAATTTGCTAAACATGGGCAGATTTTTTTTAATCTGGTTGCTCTCTGTAAAAGTGGCAGGAAAACTCCAATCCACATCGTGACAGCGAGTAACAAGTCCTCATGAAGGCTGCAGACAGGCCGGTGAAGTTGGGTTCCTGGAAGGGCAGAAGGGCTGCAGGAGGTGGCTGTCCCTTCCTGTCAAGGGCAGGGAGGGAGTGCTGAAGAAGCGCTGATCAGCTGGAAAGCGGCACTGATCTTGGCGCTTCTGCTGAGCCCTGACAGCCCTGCAGCTCAAGCCGTCTCTCGCTCACCGGTTCAGCTCATTCCCCTCCCCCTCTACCACTTTTCTAGGATGGTCGTATACCACCTGCCAGGTGCCAATGTACCACAGGTGGTACCCGTACCACTGGTTGAAAAGTCCTGGACTAGATGACCTCCAGGATCCCTTCCAACTCTGTTATTCTCTGCACAATGGCTGGGGAGACATTTTCATTTCACAAAAGGAAAACTTTCACTTTTGTTCAAAGGGGAACCAGAGCTTCACAAACCCCCGTTGGCTGCATTTCCCCCTGAAATGCAACTCCAAAGCCCATAATCCACGTTAGTCTCTTCCCAGAATGGGGTGTGTATGAAGGGTTCCCCCAGTTCCCCTCCTCCTTCCTGAGCCTTTTCTATGGGCAACGTGACAAGTCTGGGCTTTGCTTTCCCCCCTCAGTTCCCCATGTGTGGAAGGGAGTGGCAGTGGAACATGGGTCCTTTCCCTCCCTTTCTTCCTTACGTGAGGTGAAAGGCATCCTTTATTTCTCTCATTTCTCTCATTTCTCTCTCTCTCTCTCTCTCTCTCTCTCTCTCTCTCTCTCTCATTCTCTGTACATGGGTGTGGTTTTTATTTTAAATTATGTCAAGTCCTGATAACTAGTTTTTAACTAGCAGATTTTTATTTATTTATTTTATCCTGGTCACAGTATTGCATCAGTCGTTTTCTATTACTGCCCTTCACCATTAACTTTCAAAATAAAATAAACTTTGGTTTTAACTCAATAGGAAGCGATTCCAGTTCTGTGAAATGTTCAGGCATTAAATCGTCCCCGGGGTTTTCTCTTTAACCACTGTGCCAACAAATATCAGATTTCTTTTTCTTCAGCCACAGGTGCCATGTATTCCCTTTGGGGCCAATTTCAAGCATGGAGCTTTCCCACCTCTCAATTCTTGCTGAAAGATTTAATTCTAGCTCTGCCCTATCATTTTGAATCCTATGGGGATTGTTCCCCTTTCATTTCTCTCCAGAGAAATGCCCAACAAACTCTGAGTCCAAGAACTAGTTGAATTAGCTGGGGATCTCTGGTGAGAGGGAGAATTATTATTATTATTATTATCCTCAGAGTTTCAGCTCTGCTCTTTGGCCGAATCCTCCAGGGGAGACTTTGGGCAGAGACAGATGGAATCAGCTGCAGTTCGCTTCTCTCTCTGACCCGGGAGGCCCAAAATGAAAATCTTTCCTGGGGGAGAACTTGGCTTTAGGCAAAAAGCGTCAGTGGAAGATTTCAGACTTGGGACTTCCCTCCCCCCTCAAGATCAGGGCTGTCTGTCTTCCTTCCCACCGAAGTGGGCCACCCTGGGGGAAATAAGAGCTGAATGCCAATGCAGCCGAGTTTCTGCCTGCTGGGGTCACCCCCCCCAAAAGAGCCCCCTTTTCCATCTCCTTTCCCCAAATGTGAGCTCTTTCTTCAGCCCCTCCTTGACTCCCTTGTGCCCCCACCAAGCCCCTCTTTAACATATAGAAGTGTTGGGGGTCCTGCAGCCTTCCAGATGTGGCTGGGTAACATCTTTCCCTCTGGCTGGAAGCCTCTCCCCCTTCGATCCTGCCCCAAGGGGACCCTGCAGTGCTTGGGCCTGATCCTCAGGCCTGCCAGAAGTGGCCACCATTTTGAATACTCCGACGAGTCCTTGTAGAAATGGCGGCTGCTTTTGAAGCTTTCCACCCTGATCCTCAGGCTGTTGGGAGACTGCAAAGCTCTCCTGGCTCTTGCTGGGCTTGGGAAACCAGACCCTGCATGACGATGGGGCAGCTTTAGATGAGCTTCCTGAAATCTTTTCCTGGCTTTGACCCCCCCCTTACTCCCCCCAAACCCCACATTTCCTCAATAAAAAACACAAAAAATGCTGGGAGAGACAAACTGTTTCATCTTGCACTGCCCGGTCCCCCGAATTAGGTGCTAAAACTAAACTCCCCACCTCTGCCCTCAAATCTCTATCCCCATTAACACTTTGCTAAATACACTGCATGCCTGAAACAGAAGAACAGAATTGAAAGGGACCTTGGAGGTCTTCTAGTCTAACCCCCTGCTGAAGGAGGAAACCTCACCATTTACCCTTTCAGACAAATGGTTGTCCAGTCTCTCCTTAAAAACCTCCTGTGTTGGAGCACCCACAACTTCTGGAGGCAAGTTGTTCCACTGACTGATTTGTCAGGAAATGTCTCCTCAGTTCTAGGTTGGTTCAAAATCTGTAAGTTACTTACTTTTACTCTAGAGAGTCAAAGAATAGAAAGAAGGAAGGAAGGAAGGAAAGAAATTTTTTTGCTCTGTGTTGACAATGCTGACTGTGATGTTAGTGATGCTCAACAGCCCCCCCCCCATATGTGAATAAGGCCCCTCCCTCAGAAGAGAGGTTTCTGATCACACCCAAGGCTGCCCTGACTGGATTGGGTTGGGGGCTCTGCCTCCCCTTCTCTCTTCCAGAGCCCCCTCCCTGCCCTTGCCAGGAAGGCCCACAGGGATCCTATAGCCTCTCAGTCATTCCTGGCTCTCCAGGACCCATGCTTCATTGCCCCATCTCCCCAGTTGCCTTCATGAGGACTTGAAACCCATTCTCCATGTCAGGCTGGGGAGATTCTTGTCACCTCTCTGGAGCAGAACCAGCTGCAAAAAATCGGCCCAATTTTAGGGAGTTGGAGGCCACCTGGCTGGGCTTGCAAGAACAGAGCCAGGCACAGCAATGGCTTGTGAAGTGGAGCAATGGCTTCTCTCCTCTTGTCAATGTTGCCATGTTGGATAGCCATGGACCCTGAATCCAAAAGCAGATCCTTTAAAAGTTTCAAATTCTCTGTGCAGACGTTCTGTATTGGCCATCACATGGATGGTTTGTGGGAAATCTAGGTGAGTTCAAAAAACACCCTTAACTTCTGGGTAAGTTTACACAACACCTTTAACTTTTAGGTTAAGGAAAGAGAACTGCTATGTTGGCCTAATGTACCATGCCAAAATCTATATAATTCAGATGCTGGCTTAGCATGATCATCTGCTACATACATTTGCACAGGAGAAGTTTCCCAACTATTGGAATGTATGAAGTGAAACAAAGATATTTTAAAATCTCAGTCCATATTGTCAGGGGCTTCATGCAGATCAAAGATGGGTCCCCCACTCCTTCGAGGTGTGTTTGGAGATGCAAGGGAGAAAGAAGCGACTTTTCATCTGGTTCCCTGTGAAGCCCAACATCTTTGTCTCCGCACTGTGGTCGCTGCCACCATCTCAATTGCAGACCTAACAGCACAATGGTTTTATTTAAACCAAGAAAAATAAAAATGTAATGGCTCTCTATGTATCAGTATGGAAAGACAACACAGAAAATGTCAAGGAAACGAAAACTTCTACCCACTCTACAATTTTCTCTCTCTGTGCCAATGGTGCTCTCCCAGGCTGTCCCTTTCCTGCCTCTTAGCCAGCTCTCATGCAAAAAATGATCTTTCTAGAACAGATGGCAAATGAAATTTCACTTCAGTTACAAGAAATTATAAAATCAGCTCCAAATCAGGATTGATACGTGGAGATCTTATTGAAAAGAAAATCCCAAACTCTTAACATTAGGCTGGGTTCAAGGATACTGAGTGATTCCATGGAAATAAAGCACAGGCAGCACTAGAATTATGTGTCACCAACCTAGAATGGCACCAAACTCCATAACTCTGGGTGACCTTCCCTAGCAGCTCTCTGAAGGACAGCAGAAGTCACTTTCTTGGCTGTTGAACTATCTCCATCTAGCATGATTTTCTGGACATGTCCTAACAGGAAGGACTAAGGCCACTACAGAACACTGCCCCAAGGGGTCTATCTGTGACTTTTCTCTAACGTGCTTTTCTCCAGCTACCCCTCCTTACATGGAAGAAGTTCAGGGTCCCAAGAGCAGAAGCTCCATCTCACTGCAATCATCACCATCACCATCTGAGACCTCTTCTCCTATGTCTCCACTGATTGCCTTTGATGTAAACATCAGACTGAAGCAACATGGAAGGGATCTTGCATCAGAAAAGGATAAATATCACAGGTTATGCTTTTTGTGGCTCATATTACAGGACAGACAGGAGCTGTGCTCTTGAATATATTTTCTCTCTCTTTCAGATGAATCTTGGCTTCTCTGTTTGAATCAGGAAAGCCATTGGATATTCCACCCTGTCAGAGTGCTTTGAATTCTAATTCTTTTTTTAGAAAGAGGAAGGAAATTGATTTCAGTTCATGAATTATGGACCTCCTGCTTTTGCTTCTGCTTCTGCTTCTCCTTCTGATGCCAGTCTCTGGGAAGCTAAGGATGAAGTGCCCACTGAATTTGGACCACCAGGATGGAGAAAAGCCATGGAGCCAGGGCTTTTTTTCTCGGAGAAAAGGTGCCGGAACTCAAACCTGGCCACGCCCTCATCAAACCCTAGGACCGCCCCTTTAGAGAACAGGAATGCAAGTAAAATTTGGGAGGGGCTATTTCCGGTGTGGGAGGGGCTATTTCCGGTGCGGCCGGCCCGGAAAAAGGTGCCGGAACGCGGTTCCGCCGCGTTCCGGCTGAAAAAAAGCCCTGCATGGAGCTATTATAGGCCAGGAGATCTTCTCATTGGTATAGTCATCTCTGCATCAAAAATAGCACCTGCAACATTACCTTTCAACATGGCTCCTTCTAGTGAGATTCGGTTGTAAGTTATGCGATGAAGTTTCATTCCCTCCATTTGCAGTTCTAACACTCTTCTTTTTTTCTTCTTGTTTTACTTACTCTTATATTTTGTTTTACGTACTCTTATATCTTGTTTTACTTACTCTTATATCTTGTTTTACTTACTCTTATATTGTAGGATCTGACAAATTTTTGAATCCTTTTGATTAACACAGCCTCTCTCTTTTGCCTTATTTTCTGAGAGTAGAAACATGAGGCAAATGAAACCTGAAAGAAGTCTACATTATTTTCCTCTCTCTATTCAGTCCTAAATTCATGACTGGAATACTGATTTTTGTTGAAAGTAATGATTGAAATGGTTCTAATTTCCTCTGCCCAACCATTTCCATATTTTTATAACCGATTGGTATGCAATATCTGATTTTTAAAGGAATAGAAGATGACTTGTTTTTAGAACAGCTTCTCTGGGTCACTTATCAAAAATCTCCTTCCTTTAATGGTGGTTCTTTTTTAATGACTGAATTATTCTGGGCTATGAATATTAGTACTGCTAAAAATAATTGTATGTTTCTGATTTGTTAAACATTTTGAGGACTATCCCCATCCTCAACATTAACAATATTAAAGGGTGATGGATGATTATCATTTGCCTTTAGTTCTGGATAAATATTGGCTTATGATTCAGCTAGTTTGTAGAGAAAAAAGATGATTAAATGGAGAAAAAGTATTGTTGTTGGTGTTGATGATGCTAATATTAACATGATCATAGTTTTACACTAGTTTATCCTATGGAAATGTATTAATACTACGCATGATTTGCAATATTGAACTGGTGAGGGAGAATCCCCAGCTCCTGCATAATCTCACACTTGGCTACAACATCCATGACAACTATGATAACACCCTTGGCACTTCAGATGCCTTGCTGGACGTGTTCTCTACTGGAGAAGCCAATGTTCCCAACTACAGCTGTGGAAGGATGGATAAGCTTTTGGCTCTCATTGATGGAGCTAACCGAGACATCTCCATCCAGATGTCAACATTAGCAGGCACCTACAAAGTCCCACAGGTTTGTGTTTGTCCTTCCCTTTCTTTAAAGTGAGTGGGGTGTTGGTGTGTAAGCGATAGATCCAACTGTGTCTTCTCTATGGAATTCAAGATTATTTTGAATAATAATAATGATCAATCTATTCTTCGAAAGGCACTTAACTCCCTTCCAAGAAATGGCACCTAGTTAATCCCATCTTCCTCCAAAAGCCTCTTTCTCCCAAACAGCCCATCTCCTCTGTTTCCAAAAGCTTTCATGAATGATGATGAAAGGTTCCTCAGGAACAGGGTGTTTAAGAACTGGTTCTGTTGCAAGTAGAGGCAACCAGCAAGGAGGAGCTCTCGCTGGATCGTGGGAGAGTGGTAGCTCTCCCGCTGGACCCAGCTATCCCTCCAAACCGGCGGATGAAAGGCCGGCCATAGAAATGTGGCTTGTCACTAGTCTGCAGACAGCCAAAGTCAAACTTACCATGTGGCAACTTCAAAGCAGCGTGGAAAGGACTGGGCGAGATCTACCTCTCTTAAATCCTATTTGCTTTCTGTACCTACACAAGCTGCTAAAGTACTTTCCCCCTTGTGGAGAGGGAAGGGAGATTTCAGCCCTCCCTCCGGACATAGTGGCGACTGACTACCCAGGGGAGTTTAAAACGTTGGAAAAAATAACTGGATCCTAATTGGGAATTTATTTCTTAGAAATTGTGGATTAAAAGACTCTTTATTTTCTATTTCCTATCTTTCTTCAACTTTTATTCCCTATTTTTTATAGAAATCTAGGTTTTTTCTTTTAAAAGAGAAGAAAAAACTGAAACGATTAAAATAACTTTGGAGAGACATCTTGTGGCTAAACGTGGTATTGCAATCTGTTATTGTGCAAAAGAGACTTGGCTGACAGCCCAGAAAGTAGATAATAATAATAATAATAATAATAATAATAATAATAATAATAATAATAATAATAATAATAATAATAATAATAATAATAATAATAATAATAATAACAGCCCAGAAAGTAGATAATAATAATAATAATAATAATAATAATAATAATAATAATAATAATAATAATAATAATAATAATAATAATAATACCACCCTCGTTCTCTTTCTTCAATTTTCCTGCTCTTAGCCATTGCCAGGTCTTGTTATTATCTGCTTTCCCAGCTATTTTTTTAATGTACTGGCTATGTAGTGCTTTGTCTTCCCATGCCTCTATTCTGTTCTTCATCTGGTCTTTCTTGTAGGCCAGTTTGGTCTCTCCAGTAGTCAGTAAGCCTTCCTGATATACTAATTTCAGTGCATCTTCATCATTGTCCTTCAGATATTTATTTATTTATTTATTGAATTTATATACCGCCCTATCTCCCTTACGGGACTCAGGGCGGTGAACAGGCGATAATAAAAACCATGATAAATATAGGCAGTTCTAAAATCAAATTAAATAACGGGCCTGTTCTAAAAACACACCCATACAAAAACCCCCACTAAAACATAATCAAACTACGCCAGGCCAGCTGCACGGAATAGATGGGCCTTCAGGGCTCAGCGAAAAAGGCGCAGGTCCGCAACTGTACGTAGGTCGGGGGGTAGGTCATTCCAGAGGGCAGGAGCTGCCACAGAGAAGGCTCTCCCCCTGGGGGTTGCCAGCCGGCATTGTCTGGCCGACGGCACCCTAAGGAGGCCCTCTCTGTGGGAGCGGACTGGTCGAAGGGAGGTGTTTGGTAGGAGGCGGTCTTGCAAATAACTAGGTCCATTGCCATGGAGCGCTTTAAAGGTTGTTACTAACACCTTGAAGCGCACCCAGAAGGCCACAGGCAGCCAGTGCAGCTCGCGCAGGAGAGGTGTTACATGGGAGTATCTAGAGGCCCCCAGGATCCCCCACGCGGCCGCATTCTGAACTAGCTGGAGCCTCCAGGTGCACCTCAAGGGGAGCCCCATGTAGAGAGCATTGCAATAGTCCAGGCGGGAAACAACGAGGGCTTGAGTGACCGTGCGTAGAGCGTCACGATCCAGAAAGGGGCGCAACTGGCGTATCAGGCGAACCTGATGAAAAGCCCCCCTGGCCATGGCTGTCATATGGTCGTCTAAAGACAGCCGAGTATCCAGGAGGACGCCCAAGTTGCGGGCCCTCTCCACGGGGGCTAATGACTCGCCCCCGATAGCCAGGGAAGGAGCCAACTGGCTATGTCGTGACGCCAGAAACCACAGCCACTCGGTCTTGGACGGGTTGAGTCAAAGCCTGTTCCTCCCCATCCAGACTCGCACAGCCTCCAGGCACCGGGACCTCACTTCCGCGGCATCGTTGGGGTGGTCCGGGGTGGAGATGTTCTTCCAAAGCCATTTTTTCTTCTTCAACCATCTGATGTACTTGCAGCATTCCACGACCACCTATTTGCCTTGGTAGATAAAGTCTGTCAATGTCACTTCGTGGATGAAGGGCATGATTCATTGTCATTATTTTTCTGGTCTTCCTATCCATTGCTTTTAGTTCTGCTTGTGCACAAGACCAAGCCTTAAGTACAAATGCATATAAAGTCAAAATTGAGAAGACAGCAACAGACAGTAAATACCGCCTATGCAAAGAAGCTGAAGAAACAGTGGACCACCTGGTAAGCTGCTGCAAGAAGATTGCACAGACTGACTACAAGCAGCGGCATGACAAAGTAGCAACAATGGTGCTTTGGAAGATCTGCAAGAAATATCATTTGCCTGTAAGCAAAAACTG
The DNA here is from genome assembly GCF_001527695.2 of Protobothrops mucrosquamatus. NCBI lineage: Eukaryota > Metazoa > Chordata > Lepidosauria > Squamata > Viperidae > Protobothrops > Protobothrops mucrosquamatus. Next base: position 137,033 of record NW_015387467.1, on the reverse strand, counting down.
GTGGGATCATAAAATAGAGAAAGTCATAGAAAATGATAAAATTAAACTGCTCTGTGACTTTAGAATTCAAACAGACAAGCACCTGCAACATAACACCCCAGACTTAACAATTGTCGATAAGAAAGACAAAAAAGTCTGGATAGTGGACATGGCAGTGCCTGGAGACAGCAGAATAGATGAGAAAGAACTGGAGAAGATAGCAAAATACAGAGACCTACAAATAGAAATAGAAAGACTGTGGCAAAAGCAAGCAAAGGTAGTACCAATAGTAATAGGCGCCTTGGGTGCAATACCAAAACAACTGGAGCACCACTTGTACACCCTTGGCATTGACAAATTCGCTATTAGTCAATTGCAAAAGGCGGCCTTACTAGGAACTGCTTCCATCCTACGACGATATCTGTAATACCATCAAACATCCACATCTGCCTATCCCAGGTCCTGGGTAAGGACTCGATAGGTAGGCAAAATGCCAAATCCAGTCTGAACATCTGGCTGACTGTGCAATGATCCATAATAATAATAATAATAATAATAATAATAATAATAATAATAATAATAACAACAACAACAACAACAACAACAATAATAATAATAATAATAATAATAATAATAATAATAATAATAATAATAAAGTTGGAAGGGACCTTGGAGGTCATCGAGTCCAACTCCCTGCTCAGGCAGGAACCTAAGATACATGTAACCTTGAGAAGCTCTGCTGTGCTCTTTATTGAGTGGACTTTTTTAATGTAAAGTCTTTTAGTTTAAATATACTATTATGGAGGAAGACTAGAAATGGATCTTCCTTATGGAAGAAAAGCAGGACCAAACTCTTTGTCTGTTGAAAGAGATTCTTCAAATCTTAATTACAGCTGGTGATGAAATAAGAAGCTACAGGAAAAAACAAGAAGACAGCCTGGACATGCAAAAGCAAATTATGACTATAACTAAAAAATCATCTACACGGGATACTACAGAAAAAGTGGAACAATTAAATATCATGACAGAAGACTCAACTGCTCAACAAATACAGACAGTGGAAAATACAGAAAAGAAATTGACAAAAGGGAAAGGGGTAAAGATTTCCTATTTAAAGCAGAAGGAGCCTGAGGATCTAAGATGGAAGAGAAGATAAATAGTTCAGGAAATGGAAAGACAAGGAAAAGATTTGCTGCATCTGCTAGCCCTCTTTAAAAAATGGCAACTGGATGGTTATCTCAACATCAAATAATAGATATAACAACCCAGGGAGATCTGCTAGATGATCCCAAAGCAAGGACATGGAAGATGATTTGGCAAAGAAAGAAAGCTAGAATAAGATTGAAAAAGAAAGGGGTTTTGATTTATAGATGAGATCTAAAATAGAATATACTTAAATAGATAAGATGGGTATTATGAGAACTTAAAATAAAATATAGTTAAGCAGACAAGCAGACAAGATGTGTAAAACTTTGATCAAGTAAAAGTTAGAAATATAAAACACTAACAATTAAATTTGAATATTGATTTGTGCATAAAGGTTTTGTAAAGGTGATTAAGACACATGTAAGCTAAAACTTCATTGATGAAAGCAATAAATATGTCTGTATGTCTTAAAATAGAATACACTTAAATAGATAAGATGTGTATTTTGAGTATAAGATGCGGTTATAAGTTGAGATAAAGGAAATTTTGGTTATGTAAACTCAGAAGTTAAAATATTAATTGGTTAATTGGAATATTGACTTGTGTATAAAGATTGGGTAAAGATGATTAAGATATATATAAGTTAAAACCTTATTGATGAAAAAAATAAATATGTCTTTATGTAGCAGTAAGGGAAAAAATTGTTAGTTCTAAATATGAGATAGTAGATATAAAGAGAAGAGAGAGGAAGTATTAAATGTGGAAATAAAAGAAATTTTGGTTATTAAATTTAAGATTTTAAGGTACTTGAAAATTATTAGAAAATAAGAATACTATATTGCGTTATTAACTTGTTGGTGTAGATAGTGAGAACTTATATAGATAAGATGTGTATTCTGAATATTAGACTTTGGGAGGAATGGTGATAAAGGAATTGGGGTCATCTAAAGTGTGGAAATAATGTATTAAACGTTAAATTTAAATATTAATGGAAAATTAAAATTGAGAAAAAATTGATTAGGTCATTGCTTGTCTAAAGACTGAAAGTTAAAACAACTAAGATATATATTAACTAAAAATTATTGATAAATGTTAGAAAGTTACTTTCTATTTGATTGACAGAACAAGAATTGTATTAGTTAAAATATGAGACAATAGATATTAAGGGAGAAAGAGAAGGAATGTGGATTGTAATAGTTTGAGACCTGTTCTAATGATATTTATGATATTTAATAGAATTATTGTACCCAGACACGATGTTGCTATCAAATAATTAAATGTAATATTAGAAAATCAATAAAAAATTACAAAAAAAGTGTTTCCAATATGACATATGGGTTGCATGTGCTGTTAGGAGGGCTTGGCTCCTATTTTCGTAATAATTATCTGATTATGGATAAGTCAAAGTCAAAAGTTATGGTCTTTGGGAAATGACAGCATTGCCATATAGGGCTAATTGATGAGGAGGCAACAGAGCAAGTTCACACCTTTCCTTACCTGGGGGAACTTTTCTCTGTGACTGGATCTGGGCTCCCTCAACATCAAAGGAGCTCATTTAGACGGCACAAGTGAATGCACTGTTAATTTTTTTTATAAAAAAATATAGCTATGTGGCTTCCTTAGACTGAATTATTAAATACAAAATACCAACGTTACCATTATGCACTTATAATGAGCTGAACTTTGGGATTTAATTTATATCACTACTATAGCAAATCCAATTATTTCATCTGAGAAGTATCTTGAGGGTGGATAAAATAATTTCCGCTGCAACTTTCAGAGCAGAATTTGGAATTTATACAATTTATAAAATTGGGGCATATAATTATTTTTAATAAAATTATTGTTAAGGAAGCTGATAAGAGTCTCCAAATGCTATTAGAACAAACACATTTCATTTAAAACATTCCTGATTTTATATTAGGAACTGTCGTCTACCGTCTTTTTTGCCACTAGAAAAAAAACTAAAAACAATGCTGCACAAAGAATTCAAGATGATCAAAATAGAGAAAAGTACGACCATCTTCAGTAAGGCTGGCACACTGAAAGGCATCAGCTGCTACAAATGTACCTTCCAAGTATGGAGTTAAATCTTCCAAACTCCTGACAATGAATATACTTGTATTTGTGGAGCTCCAGAAATAGAAGTTGTAATACATCTATTATTTTCAATGACAATTATTTAAGAAATGGGGACTTCAATATCATGGATTGCACTTTAAAGAAACAGTCTATTGGAATCCTAATATTTTTAAAAAATGTATTTCCTCTGTGCTCAGAATTCAAAAATTATATGTAATAAAGCCCTTTTCAGAAGGAAATTATGGTCTATTTGTGGTATATTCTGGGGTTATAAAGAAATACTATTTTCATTCTTTATGCTTATTCTATTGTACTTATTTTTATAAATTCTGTTTTTATGGGCAATCTTGTTAATGTTCTGCGTTTTATATTCTGTACCTTGATATGGCCTAATGACTAATCAACAGGAAATGCTCTAATATGTGCATGAGAAAAAATATTGGATTTATTAAAAGCTAAAAATTGGGACTTTGTAGGACCCCAAATATAACACAGAATTCTTCATTGTTTTTTCAGGTCAGTGATAGAATTTCTTCAGAGGCTCTGAGTGATAAAAGTCAATTCCCTTTTTTCCATCCGATGCTCCCCAAAGAAGGGATCATTTATTCAGCAATTGTCCAAATTCTCCTCCATTTTGGATGGACCCTGATTGGTCTCTTTGCTCCAGACACAGAGAAGGGAGAGAATTTCATGAGAACTTTTACTCCTATGCATGTCAAGAATAGAATTTGTGTTGTTATATCACAACGATTCTCAGTGACTGGACATACCACATTCCTCAGGGATGCTCTCTCTCAGTGGAGACAAGTCAACATCTTTGTTTACTTCATAGAATTTGAACCCCCTTTTGACAGAATTCTTCTCTTCCATTCAGCACTTGAAGGTTTGCCTGGACCCATTGAAGGGAAAGTCTGGATCATGACATTCATTGGAGTATTTACAATTAAAAAGGATTGGCGCCTCAAACATGTCCATAGTATTTGGAGCTTTCCCCTTCAGTTGAAAAAAAGTTGGGAAAACGATAATGCCTTTAAAACAGATTTCTTTGTGGAATTTCAAGCTGAGTATTTTCACTGTTCTGTTTCAAAAAACACCTTTTCTGTCAAAGGCAGGAGAAGATGCACTCAGAAAGCACCAATGGAGACCCAAGAGAAAAAGAATAGGATGCAGATCCGAAATAATGGCTATACCTATAGTGTCATTAAGATTCTGGTCCAAGCCTTAAGTGCTGCATCCAAACACCAGAGGAGAAGGAAGAAGGGTGAAGAGAGATTGGGAGCTCCAAGGCTGCAGCCGTGGAAGGTATGGGGTCCCAGCAAGGATCCATCAAACTAAATTCCTTTTCAGGGTCTGTTGTGTTCTCTGGATTTGGTTGTTTAAGATCTTAAGCTTCTCTGCAACATCTCCTACTTATCGGAAGAGTGCTGCATCCTCCCTTCAACAACCAAGACCTTTTATATATTCAAAAAAAAGTTCACAGACTTTTTCTGATTTTAAGCTCCTGTAAACTAGGACAAGAAACAATGGCTGGAAAGTGATCAAAGAGAGAAGCAACCTGGAATTAAGGAGAAACTTCCTAACAGTGAGGACAATTAACCAGTGGAACAGCTTGCCACCAGAAATGATTGGCGCTCCATTATTGGAGATTTTTAAGAAGAGACTAGACAGTCACTTGTCTGAGATGATATAGGTTCTCCTGTCTGAGCAGGGGGCTGGACTAGAAGACCTCCAAGGTGCCTTCTAGCTCTATTCTATCCTGTTCTGTTCTTTTCTGTTCCAACATAACTCTTCTGTTTGATCTCTTTCCTCAAGGCTTAAAGCAGCTCCTTTAATCTCTTCCTCGCCTTCTTTGTCCTTGACTAAACCTGATGAAAATTTTGTGTAGTGTCTTCTCCAAGTATGGTGCCTGCAAGAGGACCTGGTATCATTCCACTGGATCATTAATGACATCGACAAATTAAGAACTTGGTTATTATCATAACATTAAAATATTACTACTATTTTATTATAATCAGTAGCCATTCCACGCATAGAACAATGTGAGAAAAAGTATAAATGAAATATTAATACAGATTATAGCTGCCATTCATTACATTCATACAATCATGTATCAAGTCCTGTATGCTAACAATTAGTTAGTTTCCTATTGAATTTTACTCATGCACCTCTCTCTAACACAAAATATATTTTTATTTTCTGGAAGCTGTAAGGCTCAGCCTCAGCTGAATCTCTCAAGAAAGCAGAACTCTTGAAACTGGCATCGTTTCAAGAGGAACTTTTATTGAGAGTCAGTAACAGCAAAACAAGGCAGGCAGAATCTTAAGTCCCCAGGTGAAATTGTTAGGTTAAATCCCATTGTTCAACACCCCCCCCAACTGCCCAGTCCATAGGAGCCAATCCAGAGGTGCAGAGAAGTTGTGAGAATTCCAGATGGAAACTGTGGTAAGATGTTCCCAGGCATCTCTTTCTTGGTGAGGTGAGGCAGATGACCTCGGGCAGCGGAACCGAGTCAACAAAGCAAAGCTAAACACATCACAGGAGAGCTCCAAAGGTCCCCCCTCCCAACAGGATGGCAGCATCCTGACAGGGATCTATAGGGACCTGAGAGAAGCTTGGAATTTTTAAAGGAGACCAAAATAACTTTGTCCAACTGTTATTATAATTTTTGATTCACAAAATCATGATTTATCTACTTCCTTTATTAATTTTTTTTCCAAAAAGTTTTATTATTTTACAGTAAAAAACAATCAAACATAAGTAAACACAATAACAAATAAAAACCTCCCACCCACCCCCCCAGACTTCCCAAACCTAATCCCAGGATAATATTCATATAAAAGTAAGCAAATACTAATATCTCTAACTCCACAAGATATCTTAATCTACACAAAAAGATAGAAAAAGTAAACAAGATAAAAAAATCTAAAAACCTAAATTATATTCTACCACTCTATGCTTCTTTTGAATATAAACAATCCATCTTCTCCATATTGATAAAAAATGTTCATTCGAATGGTTCTTCAAAAAAGCCGAAATCTTTGCCATTTCAGCAAGATACGAAACTTTCAATCTCCAGTCTTCCATTGTAGGCAGAATTGGGCTCTTCCAGTTTTGGGCTATCAGCAAACGAGTGGCAGTTAAACAATAAAGCATCAAATTTATTTCTTTTGCATCTAAATCTTGCACAATACCTAAAAGAAACAACTGTGGGAGAAAGATAATCCTTTTTTAAAAAATTTGCTGTAAGTTCCACCACAGTTGTATCCAAAAGGCCTTAATAACCTTACAAGTCCACCACATATGAAAAAAAGTTGCATCTGGATGTCCACATCTCCAACACTTGGATTCATAATTCACATAAATACGAGACATAGTTGAAGGATCCAAGTGCCATCTGTAAAACATTTTATAAAAATTCTCACGTAAATTTTGAGCTTGTGTAAACTTCACATTTCTCACCCAGATTAACTCCCAAGTGTCCATAGGTATTGTTTCTCCTATATTTTGAGCCCATTTAATCATACAATTTTTAACTAGTTCAGTTACTGAGTCCAATTCCAGTAAAACATTATATATCCTTTTAATATGTCCTTTGGCACCATCTCTTACTTGCTTCAAAAAATTCCCGTCTTCCATAACAAAAATAGTCTTTTTATCAATTCGCCATCTATCTTGAATTTGTCTATACAAAAGCCAAGAAAAATTTGGGTTATTTTGCTTCAAAACTTCTATTGATTTTAAACACCAGTTACCACCACCACTCTGGTATAACAAATCTTTATATGTAAGTCCCTCCATTACCACTCCTTTAGTTATGGCTTGAAAAATATGTGAAGGTATCACCCAGAGTGGTAGCTTAATATCAAACTTAAGAAAGTATTTTTGCCAGACTCTTAACAATGCAGTCCTTATTATATGATTTCTGAAGGTTTTATCAATTTTTTTCTGCATAAAAAGATAAGCATGCCACCCAAAGTACAAGTCCCATCCTTCGACATTCAAAATCCCTTTGTTGGACAAATTAATCCAGTCAGTCATCCACGTTAATGCACAAGAATCATAATAAAGTGTCAAATTTGGTACTTTAAGTCCTCCACGTTCTCTGGTATCTTGGATAATCTTAAATTTAACTCTCGCCTTCTTGCCTTCCCAAATGAAATGATTCAAATCTCTTTGCCATTCTTTCAAGTTAAGTTCATTTTTTAGAAAAGGTATCATCTGAAATAAGAAAAGAAACTTAGGCAAAATGTTCATTTTAATGGCCGCTATACGACCCAGCAAAGAAAGCCGTAGTTTTTTCCACATTAATAAGTCCTTTTGTACCATTTTCCACAATCTTTCATAGTTATTCTGGTACAATTTCGCATTGGAGGATGACAAAAAAATTCCCAAATATTTAACTTTATTGACCACTTCAAATCCTGACATTTGCGTGAGTTGATCTTTGTCTCTTGCAATCATATTCTTTGTAAGAATTTTAGTCTTATTCACATTGATTTTGAATCCAGCCACTTTACCATACTGATACAGCTCCTGCAACAAAAATTCCAGTGATTCAATTGGTTGAGCCAATATAAAAACTAAATCATCAGCAAAAGCTTTGAGTTTATATTCTTTACTAGAAATCTTTAAGCCTTTAATCATTGGAGATTCTCTAATTCTGGACAACAGAATTTCCAAAGAGAGTATAAATAATAATGGAGAAAGTGGACAACCTTGTCTAGTGCCCTTTAATATATCTATAGGTTCTGTCAAATCTCCATTAATAATTATTTGAGCACATTGTTTTTGATAGATCGCTTTTATGGCTGTCTTAAATTGATTTCCAAAGTTCATATAATCCAACATTTTATTTAAAAACTGCCAGTCCAATTTGTCGAAGGCCTTCTCCGCATCTAAAAAAATAAAAGCCGATGGCACTTGGTTGTTCTTATCCAAATATTCCAATAAGTTTACAATTTGTCTAATATTGTTCTTCATATATCTTCCAGATATAAAACCAGTTTGATCATCATGTATATAATATTGTAGTATCTGCATCAGTCTATTAGCCAAAATTTTTGCAAAAATTTTATAATCCACGTTCAGCAAGGAAATAGGTCTGTAATCCTTAAGTTCCAAAACCTCCTTCTCATCTTTCGGTATCAAAGATATAAAAGCTCTTGTCCAAGACTGTGGTATTTGTTCTCCCAACATAATTCTATTAAATAGTATTTTTAAAGGTTGAATCATTTCAGCTGACAATGATTTATAATAAATTGCTGTCAAGCCATCTGTACCAAGGGCTTTACCAGCTTTCAGTTGTTTAATTGCGTTTAAAATTTCATCTGCAGTAATCTCTTCATTCATAAGTTTCTGTTGATCTAATGTAAGTTTATATATTGATGAAGATTGTAAATATTTATCAATATCCTCGATTTTTATGCTCCCTGACTACTTCCTTTATTAATGAAAATATAGAAGAAATGATGACCAAGGTCTAATTGTTTTTCGTAACTCCCCAATTTTATCAGTAATATTAATATTTATTTGAGTACAAATTTTGAGACAGTTGTATCCATTTAATTATCTCATACCATCCAGCACTTAATGAACTAGATCCCCATTCATCACATCATGAAGCATTCTGTTCATTCTTTGCTAAAAACAACTTATACCACCAGCATTCACACAATCTGTTAAGGAAGTTTAACGATACGTATGAATGAGTTCAGAGGACCAGAGAAAGAGATGCAGGGAAGGATCAAATAAGATGTTTTTTTGGGGGGCAACCCACAGCTGCGTTACTGGCAGAGAAAGAAACTCAGAAAAAGTCCTCCCTAAATTTTTTGACTGTCAAAAGAGATGGTGAAAGATTTGTACTTTCACACTGCAAGATTTTTTTCATATAGCCCAACAAGTAGAATTACTTCATCTGGTCAGGTTTCCTATCTCCTCTACCTGAATGAAGATTAGCCTTGCAACTTTCTTCTTAACAAATCCTTGCTTTCTGGTAATCACCATATTGTTTGCAAGGAGTTTATGAATACTCCAGTTATTTGTGTATTTTGTTTCCTTGATTGGTGAGCTTTGCTAGATTGTTATATACTGTATATTGACCATTTTTGTCAATTACATTTTGTCAATATACATTTTATCAGTATACTACATGATTTAGAAATATTGCTGAATCTTTATACTTCAGTTTTGAAGATAATGGGAACACTTGTTCTCCCAACTCACAATATTTGCAAGTTAAACAACCCTAGAAGAAAGATTCAAATGTAAAAAGTGATCAGAGATAAGAAACCAAGATTTCTGCTTTTAAATTCCTGCATGTTTCCATTCTAGTTCCATCCATTTCTAAAGAAGAGGGAATTGTACAATCTTTCCCTGCTGAAAGTGTACTTGGATCAGAATGGAGAGGTAGCAGCAGATCTGCAGATCATTAGTACAGTGATTCTCCCCAAGGAGGATCCCATCAAGAAGGAATTGGGGAGTTTTGATAGACAGAGACTTACAATCAACCAAGATGCTTTGTCGCAGTTAAAGTTGTTCAACAAGGTGTGGAAAATATTGATGTCTTTTCTGTTTTTTCAAAGCCGTTTCAAGTGGGCTAAACAAAGTCAAAAATGTTGGTAATCTTCACTGAGAATTGAATGTGTGGAGTAAAACCTCTATACTTTTTTTAGGCAAATAAGCATGCTTCAGTTCTATTGACCAAGGTTTCCCTCCTGATGCTGTCATGCTGAATCCTGTTGTAACCTGATCCAAAATGAAATATGGGGTGATTATTATTTAGGACACAAATCATTGCCATTTGGTATCCCTTCAGCAGTTTAGTATCACCATAAAACTGGTGAGACAGGGCCTCATATACTGGAGATTTTGGTGTTAATAGCTTCAGGTTCGCTAGTTTTTTGTCTTCAAATATCAAAGATGAAGGCAATTCTGTTGACCACTCCCTGAGTTCAGATTTGGACTGAATCCAATGAAATAGAATCAAGACTGGATGGAGGTCCTGTTGGTCCAATAATTAAATAAACTTCATCTTGCCTTGATTGGAGTCAGGGGTCACCCAAAATTGCAGGCTCAGAGTCTGGGATGTTTTCAAAGCTGAGAACATGCTGCTAGCTGCCTCTCTCAGTCTAACCCCACTGGAATAGTGGTATTTAGGAAGGAGGTTCAAGGCTTTCAGTTCAACTGAAATAATGACTGATCTGATGTAAGCTTATCTATGGATTGATTGATTAAATTTATTTACTGTCCATCTCACCACGATAATAGTTTGAAAACTGAAGTACTGAAGCATTGCTTCGGTGCAAAAAAAATTCTTGATATCAGAAATAATAAGGGACAATTTCTAGGGAAATATTACTTAGATTTGGGCATTGGCTTGTAAGAGTGCACTTCATCTGAAAATCCCTTGAATGCGACTGTTTATCTTGATTGTTAGCTGCCTTAGGACACATGAGAGGCTACAAATCAAATTAATAATAAATATGAGTGTGCATTTCCCTGTCAGATTGTGTCACCTAATTATATTCTTTCAACAGAAAGGACCTTATGTTGGATACCTTGTGTTGAGTATCCATTTCCTACACAGGGCTCACACTCATGACCCATGTGGTGCACCAAAAAATGCCTGACTCACCCTTTTTGAGGGACATGTTCTCATGACCTCACCTCCATCTCACCTCACTATATACAAATAAAGAACATCTTTAAAGTTGACAACACTTATTTGTAAGGACATTTCCCTTTTTATTCTATTTCAATAAATCCAATGAAATGAAAATTTAATAAATTTTTACAATGAAGTTTATTCTAAAATTTAGTATTTTAGATATAATATTTTAAAATCAAGCATGTATGAAGAATGGAGGAATGCCTGTTAATTCCACTATGAGGAGGAACCCACCGGTTGCCACTTAATGCTTAAATCTTTTCTCAAATTCATCCCTCCAGACTTTGTTGAGTAGAAAGCTACTTTTTTGTAATCTGATAAATCAGAAGAAAAAGAGAGGAACTGAATGAAGCATCTGCCTGCAATTGTATCTCCTGCAACCATTTGGAAGTGGTCAGAGATTTCATATTTGCCTACATGAAGCCGAGAAACAACTTGGCTGATGTTCATGTCTACCTCCATCTTACATGGATGGTGAGTCCTAACATATTTTCTTTGGCATTTCTTCTTTTTCTGTTTAGTCTTTGCCTCAGTCTAAATGTGTGGAAAAATGCCATCCTGGATTTGTCAAGCAGGCTCGAAAAGAACAGCCAGTTTGCTGCTACGACTGCGTTCCTTGTCCAGAGGGGACCATCTCCACTCAGGAAGGTGGGTGACACCGTAGGGAAACTTTGATCAATATGCATGTTAAAGACACATGTAAGTTTGAATGTTTAGTTCTCAATTTCCATGGTGTCCAATTTCTTCCCTAAATGGGATTTATAAGAAAAATATCTTGAATGAGGAGGTAGGAAGAAGGATGCTGTGGATTTAATAAGAAATGTCTCTTTCATTTCCCAGTTTGGATGTTTCTGTCATATTTATCTTTCTTAGAAATATCTGTATTCTTTATAAATTGAGGAATGATTTTATTTTTATTTTTTTTTATTGAAAATTTTTAAAAGTTTTACAATATATCTCCCCACCTCCCTCAGACCCCACCCTTTCCCACCCCCCTCCCTTCCCCCCGACTTCCCAGAGCTACACACAGGGTTTACAATACAATAATTATACTCTGTCTTAAATTATATTACCCTTAAGTTAACAATTCTATAACATCCTTTAACTCTCTCCTAAACTAATATATCAAATCATTATTACAAAATATTTAATTTTAATAAAATATATTACATTAGCAATCACAGATATTACTCAAAAACCAAATGAAACTTTTTAGTTCCATATTTGTTCTCAATATAATCTATCCATCTTCTCCAAACCAGTATATATCTTTCTTGTGAGTAATCCTTCACATAGGCTGAAATCTTAGCCATTTCTGCTAAATTTGAAACTTTAAATGCCCAATCTTCTATAGTAGGCAAACAATCCGTTTTCCAACATTGAGCTATTAATAATCTCGCAGCAGTTATCAAGTTCAGCATCAATTCCATTTCTTTTTTATCCAAATTTTCCATAATTCCCAACAAAAATAGCTGAGGTTTAAACTTTATCTTTTTCTTAAAAACATTTTGAATGTTCCACCAAATCTTTATCCAAAATGCTTTAACCACCCTACAGGTCCACCACACATGAAAATAAGTTGCGTCTAAATTTCCACATCTCCAACACTTTGGTTGTNAATGCCACCTATAAAACATTTTATAAAAGTTTTCTCTTAAATTCTGTGCTTGAGTAAATTTTACATTTCTAATCCAAATTGTCTCCCATGTCTCCAGTGAGATCGGCTCTTCTATATTTTGAGCCCATTTTATCATACAATCCTTCACCAATTCTGTTTCCGAATCCAATTCAACCAATACACCATAAATTCTTTTTATGTGAGCTTGAGATTGGTCTCTAATCTGTTTAATCAAATTCACATCCTGTACTATAATGCCAGCTTTTTGATCCAAACTCCACCTCATGGACAATTGACTATAATAAAACCATGAATATTCAATATTCTCTTGCTTCAAATCTCCCAAGGATTTAAGTTGCCAACCTTGTCCTACCGGCAAAAGTAATTCTTTATATGAAACTTTGTCCAATTTAACTCCCCTAGATATCCCCTCTATCATCTGTCCTGGACTTGTCCAAATCGGAATCTTATAATTTAATCCATAATAATATTTCTTCCAAACTCGAAGTAAAGCACTTCTCAGAATATGAGCCTTAAAAATTCTATCTACTTTTTTGTCATAAATTAAATATGCCTGCCAACCAAATAATAAATCCCATCCTTCAAGAGAAAGTATATTTCTATTGGTCAAATTTAACCAATCACTAATCCATGTCAAAGCCACCGCATCATAATATAATTTTAAATTAGGAGCTTTAAGTCCTCCTCATTCTCTTATATCCTGCAGAATCTTAAACCTGACTCTTGGTTTCTTGCCTGCCCAAATAAATTTGTTTATACCCTTTTGCCAGTCATCCAAATTAGCATCTTTTTTTAAAATAGGAATCATTTGAAACAAGAAAAGAAATTTAGGAAGAACATTCATTTTTACTGCTGAAATTCTTCCCAACAAAGATAATTGCAGTTTTTTCCACTCATTTAAATCCTTTTGTACCTTAACCCATAAAGCTTCATAATTATTCTTATACAATTTTGTGTTAGAAGCTGTAATATAAACCCCCAAATATTTTACCTTTTTAACCATTTCAAAACCTGTACATAAGGCTAACATATCTTTATCCTCCTTAGACATATTTTTTGATAATATCTTAGTCTTATTGGAATTTACCTTAAAACCAGAAACTTTCCCATATTGAGGAATGATTTTAGATCAATGAAAACCAAACAGAGGATTCAGGATTCACCTAGAATTTACCTAGAATAGTCCAGAATGCAAAGGTATGCATAGTGTTGAGTTTCCATGTGTTCTTCCATAGGACACCCCTACTGTGCAGGCTCCACAGAATCCCAGTTTCTTTCCAGATGCAATTAAATTCAACTTTCAAACCATCCACGAGACAGAACAGGGTATCTTCTTTTAATTTTATGCTGCTGTTGTACTTTTTACACTTGTATGTATTGGGGATTTTTTTTTTTGTTATAGTGTAAGTATATCCCATTTACTGAGACTTTTCTGTCTCTCTGTTTCACATCTTATCCAAAATTTTTGTTGAAATTTGAAAGACTATAAAAGAAATATTAATTTCTTTTCTCAGATACCACAAAATGCACCAAGTGCCCAGATGATCAATATCCAACTGAGAACCGAGTCCAATGTATCCCCAAAAGAATAACCTTCCTGTCCTATGAAGAACATCTCAGCATCATCCTCATCTCCTTTGCTCTACTCTTGTTCCTGATCACAGGCTTTGTTTCATTCATATTCATTAAATATCTTGAAACTCCTATTGTCAAAGCCAACAACCGGGACCTCTCCTACATCCTCCTGGTCTCCCTTCTGCTTTGCTTCTTATCCTCCTTGCAGTTCTTTGGACGACCAAGGAAAGCCACCTGCCTTCTCCGACAAACAGTGTTCAGCATTGTCTTCTCAGTAGCTGTGTCGTCTGTGTTGGCCAAAACAATCACAGTAGTGCTGGCATTCCTAGCTTCAAAACCAGGCAATAAAGTGAAAAGATGGTTGGGCAAGAGCTTGGCCAACTCCATCATCATTTCTTGTTCTGCTGTCCAAATTCTCATCTGTGCCATATGGTTGGGAGTTTCTGCCCCATTTCCTGACTCTGATCTGCACTCCCAGCCTGAAGAGATTATCCTTCAATGCAATGAAGGCGCTGTCACCATGTTTTATGTTGTTCTTGGCTACATGGGCTTCCTTGCTGCAATTTGCTTCACAGTGGCTTTCCTGGCCAGGAACCTGCCTGGAGCTTTCAATGAAGCCAAGCTGATTACCTTTAGCATGCTGGTCTTCTGCAGTGTCTGGGTTTCCTTCCTCCCCACCTACCTGAGCACTAAAGGAAAATACATGGTGGCCGTGCAGGTCTTCTCCATTTTGGCCTCTGGTGCTGGACTATTGAGCTGCATCTTCTTTCCCAAGTGCTACATTATCATCCTGAGACCAGATCTAAATACTAAGGAACATCTAATGGCAAAAGCAGTAGAATGATTGTGAAATCGTTTCTTAGACTGGTAACATCTAATTATCCATCATTATTGGTTATAATTGGTTATAATAATCACAACTGCTATATTTTCTTCTCCGTCTTCAGGAATATTTTGAAATCTTAAACAGTGTTCTGCTTTCTCCATTTCTAAAACTGGCACACCACCTTGTAGGTTTTGATTTGCTTGTTCCAATTTTTCATTTTCTTACATTGGTGCTTCCATTTTTTTTTGTCAATATCATCTGATTTATTTTCCATTTTCTGAATTCTTTGTTCATTTTTAATAATCATTTGCTGATGGGCTTCAAATTTTGTCTATATATCCAACATTTGTTTATTTAATTTATCAAAATTACTTTTTGTCTCTTCATGGTTTCTCTGTATTGATTCTTGAATTAATTTTAATGTGGTTTGCATCTCAGTTTAAGCAATGCTTATTTTCTCATGGTGCAACATTGTTTCAATAGATCCCTGTGTCAACGCTGCTAATATTGAATATTCTTCTTTGACAAATTGTGCAGAACTGTCTGGCACTTTGAGAATGGATAGAGAGAGCAATTCACACAGGCTTCAGAAGGAAGTGAACCTTTGCCCCCCAGGCTGGTTGGAGAACGTGAGTCATGACAGCAAAAGAGGGAGAGAAAATGCTAGCAAAAATAACTGCTCTAGGGTGGAGACTTCAGATCTTGGCATCCATCCATGATGTGCCGATAATCTGTTATACTGTTAATAAAGGCTTTTAGGATAAACTGCCTGGAAGTTCTTTGAAGTATTTCATTAGTCAGAACCATGACACCCTGGCTTGTTGGGCTAGATCAGCGGTTCTCAGCCTGTGTGTCGCAACCCCTTTTGGGGTCGAACGACCATTTCACAGGGGTCGCCAAAGTCCTGGAGTTTTTCCTCATAGAATCCTTATGAAACGCAGTCCGGCATTTTTTGTTTTGTTTTGTTTTGTTTTTTTCCCCTTTTTCATGAGCTGTGCTACTCCCTCTTATTCTATTGGCTTTTGAAAGCCAATAGAATAGACTCTATATATTCTATTGGCTTTCGAACGCCAATAGAATAAACTCTCTTGAATAGAGTCTAATTCTATTGGCTTTCAAAAGCCAATAGGAATTATCCAGGCTGTCTCTGCCCGGCTGAGCCCGCCAAAAATCCCAGTTGGCAAACGTTGCTGCAAGTTGTCTGCAGCTAAGGCGAGCTTCCTGGAAGTTTCCACCCCTCCCTGCTGAGCAACTACTAAATGTAAGTAAAAGAGGGCCAGGGGTGGGAGGGCCACCCAGGAGCGCCTGGGCCTGCCTGCCATCGCACCGAATGGACGGTGGCCAAGGTGAAGCTAGCGGGGCAGCGGCGAGCACTGGCAAGATAACTCGGCATCTTTCAGGTCCTCTTGCCTGGCTTCCATCTGGGAGAAGCACAGGGCCAAGGTTAAAAAAAAAAGCCTGGCAAAATACTCTCCAAAGATCAATCCTTCCTTCCTTTCTTCCTTCCTTCCATCCATCCATCCATCCATCCATCCATCCATCCATCCATCTCCTTTCCTTCCCCTTCAATCTCTCCTTGCTTGCTTGCTTGCTTCCTTCCTTCCTTCGATCTGTAGCGGGAGGTGAAGGGGTCGGATGGGTGAGTGGGGGTCAACCAGAAGGGAACCGGGTCTGATAAGGGCAAAAGTTGAGTGAGGTTTCCCCCCTCGCCCCTCTCTCCGCCTCCCTTTGTGCAGCGGCGTCTCTAGCTGCTGCCTTCCCAGTTGCCGAGAAAGGGGGGAAAAAGAGCCGTGAGCGAGTTTCCCTTTCTGCCTCGTTGTTTAAAGCTTTTTTTTTTTAAATGACCGCTCGTTCAGAACTCCTTGGGGCTTGTTTGCACGAGCTTGTGGCAGATCAGTAAATAAAGGGGTGGGGGAGCCAAGCCGTCCAAGGCGTTTGCACCCTGAATGTGTGGGTGCTGCTTTCATGACTTGCCACTACCACCCCCTCTCTTCCCGCCCTGCTCGGGCAACGCGCTGCTGCTGCTGCTGCTGCTGGCTGAGCTGAGCTGATCCAAATATCCTTCCTTCCTTCCTTCCTTCCTTCCTTTCTTCCTTTCGCCTCCTGGCTTTCTATCGATCGAGGCTGATTACAGAGCCGCGATCCACTCCCGCAAGCTGGCAACGGGGCCCCGAAACCAAAGGAGAAAACTCGTTTCGGGGCTGTAAGAAAGGATCCCTCTCCCCCACCCCGACCCTCACCGCAAGCAGCACCAGAGTTTGGAAAGGCGCTGGTCCGGGACCCTTGGCTACGGGGGCAGGCTGGCGGTGGCTCTGCTCAAATATGGGGGACGAAAAAAAACGGCCGGAAGGGAAGAGAAATCATTCGAGTGGTCCCTGCTTTGGATACTCAGCTGTACATCTCCACCCCAGGCCACCCCAACGATGCCCTTGACGTGATGACCCGCTGCCTGGAGGCCGTACGGGTCTGGATGGGGAGGAACAGACTCAGACTCAACCCTTCCAAGACCGAGTGGCTGTGGTTGCCGGCGCCCCGGCATAGCCAGCTGACTCCATCGCTGTCTATAGGGGGCAAAACTCTGGCCCCCTCAGAGAGGGCACGCAACTTGGGTGTCCTCCTGGATCCACGGCTGACACTGGAAGACCATTTGTCGGCCGTGACCAGGGGGGCATTTTATCAGGTTCGCCTGATTTACCAGTTGCGCCCTTTTCTGGACCGGGATGCTCTGCGCACAGTCACTCAGGCCCTCGTCACCTCCCGCCTGGACTACTGTAATGCTCTATACATGGGGCTCCCTATGAGGAGCATCCGGAGGCTCCAACTGGTCCAGAATGCGGCCGCGCGGGCGGTGTTGGGAGCGACGCGTCGCTCCCATGTAACGCCGCTGCTGCGCGAGCTGCACTGGTTGCCAGTGGCCTTCCGGGTACNCTGGAACGAGCTACCCCCCGAGATCCGGACAATCCCGGATCTCCTAACCTTCCACCGCGCCCTCAAGACATGGCTTTTTCAGCAAGCGGGACTGACCTAGGGTGAATTTTAAATAGGGATAATTTTTAATGATTTTAATAATGTCACAGACTATAAATATTTGGTTTTAATTGGCTTTTATAGGGGAAATGTTGTGTTGCGTTGTTTGTGTTGTGTTATTTTAATATGCTGTGAGCCGCCCTGAGTCCCGTGGGGAGAAGGGCGGCATATAAATTATGAAAAATAAAATAAATAAATAAATAAATAAGGCTTCGCGGCTTGGAGCGTTTCGTTTGGAAACGTTGGCACCAGTTTTAATCCAGGCATTTGTGCTTTCTTATCCCTGCGCGCATGCGCACCTGTGCGTTTTCCCTGGTGGTAGCAAAAAAGGGAGGGGAAGGGGCAACGGGAAGAGTCCTTTGATGAATCATTTACACTTCCGCCTCCCCAATCAGGCTTATTTGGAAATCGGTCCAACGGACCTGACTTCCTCAATCAGCCACTGGGGGTTAAAATATCTTTCCCTGTCGGGCATTATAAAGCACCTTTTCCTTCCTTCCTTCCTTCCTTCCTTCCTTCCTTCCTTCCATCCATCTCCTTCCCTTCCCCTTCAATCTCTCCTTCCTTCCTTCCTTCCTTCCTTCCTTTCTCCATCTCCTTCCTTCCTTCCTTCTCCATCTCCTTCCTTTCCCCTTCAATCTTTCTTCCTTCCTTCCTTCCATCTCCATCCCTTCCCCTTCTATCTTTCTCCTTCCTTCCTTCCTTCCTTCCTTCCTTCCTCCTTCCTTTCTCCATCTCCTTCCTTCCTTCTCCATCTCCTTCCTTTCCCCTTCAATCTTCCTTCCTTCCCCTTCCCTCCCTCCCAACATTTTTGAGCAAGGAAGAGTAAGCTTCTCCAGCGAGCATTGCTATATTGTTTTTGTGATTAATCACTATGCTTTAATTATGTTCACTTCGTAACAATAAAAATACACCCTGCATATCAAATATTTACATCACGATTCATAACAGTAGCAAAATTACAGTTATGAAGTAGCAACAAAAATAATTTTATGGTTGGGGGTCACCACAACATGAGGAACTGTATTAAAGGGTCGCGGCATTAGGAAGGTTGAGAACCACTGGGCTAGATGTTCTGACAGAAGGTGCAGAGGAAGTTTTTTTCATAAGTTTAGTGAGATTTTATGCAATCATTTTTTGAGCCAACTATCTTAGGCTAAAATCCAAACTGTGAAAAGAGCCAACTACTTTAGGCTAGATCAAGGAGAAAAAACAAGAGAAAAAAAAAGAAAAAAAGAAAAAAAAAGCCAACTGACTTAGGCTAAAATCCAACCATAAAATCGAGCCAACTACTTTAGGCTAAATCCAAATCCTCCAGTCAAATCACAAATATAAAACGCCTGCTGTCTCCAAATAATTCCTGTTTTAGTTATATCCAGAGTCAACAGATGTAATTGTAGAGAGTCTTTTCTCATGCAAAGTCATATAAAGGCACTTTGTTTACACCAGGTGTTGTTTCAAGGTAAAACGCTTTTCAAATTCTTTTATCATTTGGTATTACTGTAGTATCTCCTTTTACCACTAGATGTCCTCATACACTGTATTGTCTATATCTGGATTTAAAAGATTGTTACAAAGTTTTGTTTTAAAGTTCTTTGGAATTTATTTACCCTAGAAATTAAATCTAAAAAGATTTTCCACGTCCTGTAGGTTAAGCAGTCTTTCTTTAAGTCGATCTAAGTTCCATTTTTAAGTATTCTTTTATATTCCTTAAATTCCTTCCCCCTCTTGTAATTGCTCACCGCTTTTAACTCTCTTCTCCCCTAGTCCTTCTGGGGACTTTACTTCGTAGATTTTTCCCAATCAGGGGATCAGTATTTCTGAGTCCTTAAGGAAAAGGAAGAAAAAACAGATTCACCCAGTTTCAGCACGCTGTTGACAATCAGCTGTTTGGCATAGCACCGTGGCTCCTCGCTTTTTTTTCCGGCTGACGATGGCTTGGGCTGCTTGTGCTTACCAGGCAGCCTTTCTTCCATCCTTTAGAAAGCTTTCTTCAGTCCATCTGGACTGACCGTCTGGTCCAGACTTCCAAAGCTTCCCTCCTTCTTTCTTGCCCCTCCAGGGCAACTTTCCGACCCCTTGGGGTCGCCAGACCGAACTCGGTATAAGAAGCCGGTGCCCCAGTTTCTTCCACCCGTCTCGTTATGGCGTCAGACCGGAAGTTGGGGAGGAGTTTCCCAAGGAACCTCCTCCATCTTACCAGGGTGGTAAAAGGCAGGCAGAAGTTCAACTGGTCTAGCAGCCTAACTAGCTCTCCACAGTGAACCTTGCAGGGAAGGACAGGAAATATGGGGACAAGCGAAGGGACCCCCAGGAACTCTCTGGGCTGGAGGAAAACTTATATCCATACTTCTCTCTCCCTCTTCCTTTGGGGGGGATATGGGGAGGGGGGTCACAATAAGGATATCCACACCAATACTCCTGAGGTCTCCCAGCCCTTCAACACCCACCTTCCCTGAGTACCCCAAACTGTTCTTCTCCCCCCATTTTCAGCCGTATTTGCTGCCGTTGGACAATTCTCTAGGCCTCTTTCCTGTCTCCCTCCCAAATAGGCCCTCTGCAGCCCACCAGACCATCTCAAAGGCAGGGGCTCTAGCCCACTTCACTAAAGGGAGAATTTAGAGGAGCAACTCAGGTGTTGATTGAACACTTGGGGATTCTGGGTGGGGGTTCCCCTTTCTCACAGTCTCTCTTGTGAGCTCCCAGCCCATTCCCACTCCTTCCCCCAAGAAGGAATCCAAGCTCAACTCTTCTCTCACCTTTAAAAAAAAACTTCAGAAGATTCA
Organism: Protobothrops mucrosquamatus; assembly: GCF_001527695.2. Lineage (NCBI taxonomy): Eukaryota > Metazoa > Chordata > Lepidosauria > Squamata > Viperidae > Protobothrops > Protobothrops mucrosquamatus. The sequence goes on along the minus strand of NW_015387467.1, from coordinate 116,307 downwards.
GAAGAAAAACTGAAAATGCCTCAGTTTCTCTCTTTCTGCTTTCGTTTTCTGACTCCTTCCTCTTTCAGTGCAAGAAACTTTGGGACTCAGGCGCTAATTTAGGGTCCGCAAGGTCCCCCTCCCACCCAGCCATGGGGGGGGGAGAGAGAGGCTCAGCTGCCTCTTACCCACCTTGGTTGCTTTCCCGTGACCCCCACCAACCTCGGCCTCAACCAGGGAAGGGGGGCTCCCTCTTCATCCTGCGGTGGGAAATGAGGTGAGGGAGGGAGCGAAGAACACGTGGAGATTGAGGCTTCTGCATGCTCCCACCCCTTTCCCCACTACTGGAGTCCCAGCCCCTTTCTCTCCCCCCTTCCCTCAAAAGCACTGACGTCTCCTCCCAACCTCTCTCCTCCCCCCACCAAGCCCCCTCCTTACCTTCGCTTCTGGGGATCTGGGCCATCACCCCCATCAGCATCAGCATCAGGGGGAGCCCAGCAGAGCCCATGGATGCTGCCCCACAAGCGCCCCCAAAGAGAGGGGAGAAAGATGCGGAGGCTCCCAGCTGCAGTGGCGGAATCGGGGGGAGTCTGGATTGGGGGGAGGGGGTGTTTTCCTCGAACTTCGGAATTGGCAGGGTTCAGAAAAGTAGAGGGACCAATGGGAATTCTCTCTTCTGCAGCATCATCGGTCTCTGGGCAGAGTCTGCCTTGAGTTCATCCACAAGAGGAGATAATTCAGTGCAGAGAGAAGAGTGGAGAAAGTGGGGGGTCCCTTCAGTCAGGGGCAGCGCAGCTCAAGGGGGGGTTCATGCCAGTCCTGCAGGAGAGTCTGGACTTCCTTTTGCCCTCCCCCCGGTCCTGCCTAGAAGGCCTGGGATGCTGCAGTGAATGGCAGAAGGGGAGGTGCAGCCCCACAGCCAGTGAGGACTTGGGGGTCTCTGAGGCGGCTGACTGGACGCCTTCACACAGAGAGACATGCGTTTCCTGGCCCCGCATGAAAAAGGAGGTCAAATCCTCGTCCTGGGTGGGACTGCCCCTCTTGCCTGTGGTCTATCCCCTCCCCACCCCTCCTGAAAGCCTCTGCTTGGACCTTTTCTGTTCCTGGCAAAGGGGCTGCCGGAAGGGAGGTTTTGCCCCCACCTTTGAAATAGGTCGGATTTGGTTCATGTGCTGGACCGGATGGTAGTCAGCTAGAACTGTGTTAAAGTATTTAGCATTTACAGGGTTAATGTTGTATCATTGAGAGAACTGTATGTAAGAACATGTAGCATTTAAAGGGATAAATGCTGTCTCCTTAAGAGATGGCTTCTGGGAAATGTAGTTTTGGTTATTACATGATTATATCTCTGTTCTGGTTGGTCACTGGGAGGGTCTTGTGTTTATGACCATACATCCTGTTACGTGCCAGGTTTTTATTACTTCCCTGCATGAGTCCTAGCCATGGGGTGGCTGGGCTGAGAGCTCTAGCAACATGTGAGGTTTACGCAGAAGGGGGAAATCCATTGTTCTTTTACCTGTGAGATGAGTCCAAATTACTGCCTACATTCTGGAAGAACTTCTACAATAACCGTGAGTTAATGTTTTGAGGATACCTGGAATAAAAATAATCTTTGTTTGACTTATTCACCGAGTTATCTGTCTGTCTCAAGTGGAACCTAGCAACCTTCTCTGCGTGAGGCAGAATAGTAAAAGAACATGCATGTTTTTCTCTTCGCTAAAAGTAAAAAAGCATTAAAAAGCATTATTTTAATCTCCATGTCTGCTCCAAAGAAGTACCTGCTTGCCACTGAATCTGTTTGCCAACCAACGTTTTAAAGTGAAAGAAATGTTTATTCTCCATGCATCTGCTGGCAGAAATAAAGCTGTATCTTTATCTGGCTGCTTGCTAGCAACATTTACTTGCAAGCCAATATCTCCAACTGCCTGCTTATCGTAAAGAGACTTTAAATTGAAGCAAGCCAAGGAAGGAAGGGGGAGGAGACCAGAGATGTGTGTGTGTTAAAAAGATGTGCATTCTTAAACCATTAACTGCTAGGAGTGCTTAGGTAAGCAGAAATCTGGAGTATATAATAATAGTAATAATAATGTTAATGTATTTTTATTTTAAATATTTAACTGACCATGCTACAGTTGTAACTGATTGTATTTGAATCTATTTCTGTCCTGAAGCTACATGGAAGAAAACTGAGCTCTTTGTCCCTTCTGTATTTTCAATCAAACCGTTCCAAATATTCTATAGCTAATATTTGAATGTTTTTCCTCTCCATTTCACTTTGTCATCGATTCTTTTACATAAAGCTTTCTCCTTTCTAGGACATCTTACTTCTCCCATTAAATCAGGAAGGCTGGGAAGAATCCCAGGTTCCTTCCCTTCCTGTTTCTGCTCCATCCTTGTTTTTGCCTTAGACTGGGCCCTTGTAGTTACTCCCACTATTTTAGTCACCTTCTTGAGTCCTTTTCTCTGAGTCCAATTTTCTTTAAGCGTAACTTACTAAGTGTAAAATATATTCCAATTATTAGGCTACATACCAAGTTATGTATGACTTCTACCGCTATTACCTGTTCCTTTCCCTGTGACTGTAATTTGACTTTCACCAATGCAACCATCTCAGTCCGCCCAAAGACATTTGTGAAAGATGTAAAGCTGCCTTGTTTACTAAATGAGGTTGCACCAATGTTCCCAGTATCTAGTAAGCCTCTCAAAATGGTCCCATTAACTTTTGTTAAGATCATATTGTTTTTCCAAGGGACCCTTGCATTACTGCAGCCATTCCTCTTTTTCCTCTGGCTTCTACAGTCTTTGGACCAATGACCACTTTTCCCACAGTTCCATTTTTCCTTTCTCTTTCTTACGACTATCCCCTAGGTCCGAATTCATACCTATTTTTCCCATGGGATGGTTGCAGTGTCAATTCTCAAGCTTCATCCAATGATTCTGGATGCCTTTACTTTAGTGCCAGCAAAGTCATCCTGGGTTCAGCTCTATGGCGCCATTTTCTCTGGAGGCTGAAATGGTAGATTTCCTTGTTTTCTTGCCTCCCAAATCAATTTTGCCATTTGTTTGCCCAGTTCTCTGTAAGGACCCTGCCACTCAGCCTAGAGTTTGCCATTCCTTTTTTTCTCTTTTACAGTTTTTCTACCAATGGCAACTTTTCCCACAGCTGCAACAACTGTGGGTCCCTCTGACCTCCCATTGTCTTCCTTTAGTTTGGGCAGGAGCTAAAGTCTTCTTTATTCCTTTGAATTTTCTCTTCTAACTTCTTAAAGTTTAGGAGATAAATTACAGGGGGTTTTCAGTGCCTCTAAGTTTTTATGATCAGTCCATATTTCAAAAGGCACCTTGCTCCCCTAGAGGAAATGATGCCAAGTTAGTAGGGCCCACCTTACCTCAAAAGCTTTTGATTTATGTTTTCTTCCCTGTTTTATTGCTTGATTGCTCCCTCCCTCCCTGAAGGAAAACAGCCAGAAGAAGTAATGTGAGCTCACTTACTTATAATAACTTGACATCCTTTACCTATCAACATGTTTGTTACTTATGCATTAGTCTCTTCTGCCATTTTGAGATGCATAAATACGAGTCCATCACTTTGTTGTTGTGTGGGGCCATCTCTGAATCTTATTTGAGGGTGTCTCACCAGAGCATGCAAATAAACACTGCAGTAGGAGTTCGTTACTTGCTCTGGGTCCTACATCTGATTCCACAAGTAGTAGGATACCGAACACTGGAAAGTACCACAGAATAGAGGAATTTTCCCTCCTTTAAGAAAAAAAGATTTATTTCCATTGTCCACCGGCAGAGGTTGCACTCTAACCACAGGCATTCAAGGTGGGTGAGGATTTCCCCTTCGATCCTCTTCTGGTTCCCCAGAGGACTGGAGGGGAGTAAGGGAGTAAGGAGACCGAATTCACCAGTAGTTGCTCCTCCATACGTGGGTTTCTTCAGAAATGAACTCGCTCAGACAAGGGGAAAGTTCGACTCTTTCCATTATTATATGGTGATAGAAGTGGGATATTGAACATTAGGGGGCAATGAGAGAATCAAAAGGGGGGGGGTTAGAAAAAAAAATCTGACAATCAGCAAAGGTCACATACCAACCACAGGTCTTTAATCCCCCCCCCCCACAGAAACTGGCAACAATGGACAGGCTAGGTGGTGCTAGGGCAGCCACACATTGAGAAGTGGGAAAGATATCTGTATGCTATAAAGATGTCTGCTAAAGAAGATTCCTCACCAGAAGGAGGAAAGTCTGCTCAGCACCTCAGCCCAGAGAAGCTGGAAAGGGAGGCTAAGAGAGACGAAGCCAAGAGAAGGATGAAAGTTGATCTGGAGCTTAAATAAATGGAGATTACAGAGAAAGAGCCAATCGGGAGAAAAATAAAAGAAGCACCAAATCCAATTAGAGCTGTTGAAGTTGCAACACTGCAGCTTCTAGACCAGGGGTCGGCAACCTTAAACACTCAAAGAGCCATTTGGACCCATTTCCCACAGAAAAGAAAACACTGGGAGCCACAAAACCCTTTTGACATCTAAAATGAAGATAACACTGCATATATCTTTTTTTGCCTTTGTACTATGTATAAAAAAACTATAGTGTGTTGCATTTATGAAATCAATGAACTGCTACAAAAAAAACCAACAAATTTTTATTTCTGCATGCAACAAAAACATTTTGAACTCCCCCCCCCCAAAAAAAGATGCTGGGTCGAAGGTTACTTTCAAATAAAATACTCAAGTCTATTTGAGTTGTCCTCGTATTTATGAAATAAAAAGCCGGTGCAAACTATAAAAACTACAAATAGAAAAATAGAAAAGAAAAAAATTGTGGGGGAAAAAAAGAAAAGGACAGGCGAAATTGTGGAAAAAAACCTTTCTCCTTCATCCCAACAGGTAAAATCAATTTTAGTAGTTTATCTACCATCTTTAAATACAGCATACAGCATACGGTTATTATTAAGGAAGACCTGGACCCAAGAGAGACCACTGTGCCACAGACTGCCGGTTGTGAATCCCTAGGTGTGAAGTGGGATCATGGGAGGCAGCAGGGCATGCTGATTGTATACCTGGCTCCCTGCTATGTATCAGCAGCCCTACCCGAGCTTCTCAGTGTGATAGCCGAGATGGCGATTGAGACCCCCAGACTGTTAGTCATGGGGGATTTCAATCTGCCATCGGTAGGTGAAGCATCTGAGGTGGCTCGGGAGTTCATGGCCTCCATGACGGCCATGGACCTGACCCAATTAGTTGATGTCCCTACCCACACCGGAGGACACACACTGGACTTAGTTTTTGCCTCCGGCCAGTGGTTGAGTGATCGTGGTTTAGGGGAAATAGTCGTTGAGCCCCTGTCATGGTCAGATCACTCTCTCCTTCAGCTGGCCTTTCCCACCGCTATGCCCCACCGCGGGGAGGCGGAACCAGAAGTGACAAAATGGTTCCGCCCCAGGCGCCAGATGGACCCCGAGAGGTTCCAGACGGAGCTTGGGCCAATACCCGAGACCTTGACCCGCGGCTCGACTGAGGACCTGGTGGCCGCCTGGAATGGTGCGGCCACAGGGGCCCTGGACCGGGTCGTGCCTTTGCGGCCCCTCACCCGATGCCGGTCTACCTTGGCTCCTTGGTTCTCCGAGGAGCTGAGGGTGATGAAGTGTTAGAAGAGATGCCTAGAGGGTAATTGGAGGGCCACCCGCTCCGAATCCGATCGGAAACTGGTAAAGTCCCATTTAAGGACTTACCTAGTGGCGATAAGAGCGGCGAAACAAAACTATTTCTCCGCTCTTATCGCGTCTGCAGGTAACCGATCTGCCGCCCTGTTTAGGGTGTCCCACTCCCTCCTTCATCAGAGGGTCCGGGACGTCCCTTTGCAGGGTCGGGCAGAGGAATTTGGGTGTTACCTGCATGACAAAATCGATCGGATCCGGGCCGGGTTAGCCTCCGATTGGACTAGTTCAGATGGGCCAATGGAGGCAAGTCTTGAGTCCACTTTGTGGGAAGAGTTTGATCCTGTGACTCCCGAGGACATGGACAGGATGCTGGGATGGCTGAACACCACATGTCTACTGGACCCGTGTCCCTCCTGGCTGGTACTGGCCTCCCGGGAGGTTACACGAGGCTGGCTCCAGGGAATCTTCAATGCTTCTTTGAGTGAGGGGTTCTTGCCGGCTGCCTTGAAAGAGGCAGTGGTGAGGCCCCTCCTCAAGAAGCCCTCCCTGGACCCGGCTGTTTTGGCCAACTACCATCCTGTCTCCAACCTTCGCTTTCTTGCGAAGGTTGTTGGGAGTGTGGTGGCACGACAGCTCCCTCAGCACCTGGAAGAAACTGTCTATCTAGACTCACGCCAGTCCGGCTTCTGGCCTGGGCACAGCACGGAAACGGCATTGGTCGCGTTGGTTGATGATCTCTGGAGGGCTCGGGATAGAGGCTGTTCCTCTATCCTGGTCCTCCTAGACCTCTCAGCGGCTTTTGATACCATCGACCATGGTATCTTGTTGCACCGGTTAGGGGGGTTGAGGTTGGGGGGCACCGTTTTAAGGTGGTTCTCCTCCTACCTCTCGGACCGGTCACAATTTATGCTGGCAGGGGGGCAGAGGTCGACCTCGAGGCGCCTCACTTGTGGGGTACCACAGGGGTCGGTCCTCTCGCCTCTCCTGTTCAACATTTATATGAAGCCACTGGGTGAGATCATCCGTGGTTTCGGGGTGGAGTTTCATCAGTACACAGATGACACCCAGCTGTACATCTCCACCCCGGACCACCCCAACGATGCCGCGGAAGTGATGTCCCAGTGCCTGGAGGCCGTGCGAGTCTGGATGGGGAGGAACAGGCTTCGACTCAACCCATCCAAGACCGAGTGGCTGTGGTTTCCGGCGTCACGACATAGCCAGTTGGCTCCATCTCTGGCTATCGGGGGTGAGTCATTAGCTCCCGCAGAGAGGGCCCGCAACCTGGGCGTCCTCCTGGATGCTCGGCTGTCTTTAGACGATCATGTGACGGCCGTGGCCAGGGGGGCTTTTCATCAGGCTCGCCTGATACGCCAGTTGCGCCCCTTTCTGGATCGGGACGCCCTACGCACGGTCACTCAAGCCCTCGTTGTTTCCCGCCTGGACTATTGCAACACTCTCTACATGGGGCTCCCCTTGAGGTGCACCTGGAGGATCCAGCTAGTTCAGAATGCGGCTGCGTGGGGGATTTTGGGGGCCTCTAGATACTCCCATGTAACACCTCTCCTGCGCGAGCTGCACTGGCTGCTGGTGGCCTTCCGGGTGTGCTTCAAGGTATTAGTAACAACTTTTAAAGCGCTCCATGGCAATGGACCTAGGTATTTGCAAGACCGCCTCCTACCAAATATCTCCCTTCGACCAGTCCGCTCCCACAGAGAGGGCCTCCTTAGGGTGCCGTCGGCCAGTCAATGCCGGCTGGCGACCCCCAGGGGGAGAGCCTTCTCTGTGGCAGCTCCTGCCCTCTGGAATGACCTAC
>NW_015387467.1:87442-108845 GCF_001527695.2 Protobothrops mucrosquamatus | reverse complement strand
CTCTTTCTCTCTCTCTCTCTCTCTCTTTCTCTCTCTCTCTCTCTCTCTCTCTCTCTCTCTCTCTCTCTCTCTCTCTCTCTCTCTCTCTCTCTCTCTCTCTCTCTCTCTCTCTCTCTCTCTCTCTCTCTCTCTCTCTCTCTCTCTCTCTCTCTCTCTCTCTCTCTCTCTCTCTCTCTCTCTCTCTCTCTCTCTCTCTCTTGGGGGAGGGGGGCTTTAAAGCTGTGGACCTTCTGGAAATCCGTCTTCTTGCAGGTTCCAACCAACTGTTTTGTATCTCGGCAAGGTCCCCGGGCTGTCACAATAGCTGTGATTGCAATACACAGATAAACTAGCGTTACGCTGGCATTGAAGGCAAGCAGAGGCAGTGGAGAGAGCAGGCAGGGCTCACTCCCAACGTCTAGCCTGGGACCCGGGGCAGCTAACAGACTGCCTGCTAGCTAAGCACTCGGAGCTGGCAGCCTGGGGAGCAAGTCTGACTGCACGCTGCGGCCGAGCTGCTGCCAAAAAGGCCACCCCCATTTCTCCTCTGCCGCTTGCCCTTCCTGGGACAGCCTCATGTGCTCTCTTGCTCATCTCCTGCGGACGAGGCAGTGGCGTCCCAACTGCAGGAGGTGGAGGACCCCCGCTGGGTGGAGGTGCTGCCAAAAAAGCAAGACCCAGGCAAGGGGGAGCGAGGGAAAGGCAAGCAGGCCGGGGAGGGAGCAGGTGCCACAGGCATCGTGCCGCTAGCAGAAGGCAGCTCTGCTGCAAGCAGCAGAGCAGGCAGTCTGTTAGTCCAAAGGAGCTGCCCTGAGTCCCAGGCTAGACTTTGGGAGTGAGCCCTGCCTGCTCTGTCTGCTGCCTCCGCTTGCCTTCAATGCCAGCATAATGCTGCTTTATCTGCGTATTCCGATCGCAGCTATTTTGACAGCCCGGGGACCTCGGTGAGATACAAACCAGTTGGTTGGAACCTGCAAGAAGATGGAGGTCCAGAAGTTCCGCAGCCTTAAAGCCCCCCCCCTTGAGAGAGAGAGAGGGGGGGAACACAAGTGCCTCTCTCTGTCTCTGTCTCTGTCTCTGTCTCTGTCTCTGTCTCTGTCTCTGTCTCTGTCTCTCTCTCTCTCTCTCTCTCTCTCTCTCTCTCTCTCTCTCTCTCTCTCTCTCTCTCTGCAACAGGCGGAGGCAGACTGGGAGCCACAGTAGAAGGCTGAAAGAGCCACATGCGGCTCCAGAGCTGCGGGTTGCCAACCTGTGTTCTAGACTAACCATTCTCCTCCCAATACAATAAGTGAAATACCAAATCTGAAAGAATTATGAAAGAGATGAGGTTGAGAACTTCCTAATTAACCATGAATATACCTACAAAGCTTAAAGCAGTCCAAAGCCCAGGACTTGGTTCATATGTCTCCTCTTTTAAAGGGTTGCTTAAGCCAAATATTAGCTAACCTGTGTGCTGAGGAAAAGGAGGGCTACCAAGAGTTAAAAAACACAAATATTAATTATTAATTTATTTTATTATTATGTTAGATTTTAATTTTATTAATCTAACTACTTTTGTTTCCTTGAATTGTAAATAACCAAACTGTCAAATAGAGGAAAACAAAGCATATAAACCAACAACAATTGCAATCAATAATCAAATGTTATGAGCATAAAAAAACATTTCATTATCAGGTCCCTGATGTTACCATTAGCTGTTCCTTAGTATTTAGATCTGGCCTCAGGATGATAATGTAGCACTTGGGGAAGAAGATGCAACCCAACAGCCCAGCACCAGAAGACAGGATGGAGAAAACCTGCACGGCCACCATAGACTTTCCTTTGCTGCTCAGGTAGGTGGGCAGGAAGGAGACCCAGACACTGCAGAAGACCAGCATGCTGAAGGTGATCAGTTTGGCTTCATTGAAGGCCCCAGGCAGGTTCCTGGCCTGGAAAGCCACCATGAAGCAAATGGCAGCCAGGAAGCCCATGTAGCTGAGGACAATATAAAACATGGTGACAGAGCCTTCATTGCATTGAAGGATGATTTCTCCAGACTGGGAGTGCAGGTCAGAGTCAGGAAATGGGGGAGAAACTCCCAGCCACATGACACAGATAAAAATTTGGACACTTGAACAAGAAAGGATGATGGAGTTGGTCAAGCTCTTCCCCAACCATCTTCTCATCCTGTTCCCTGGTTTTGAGGCCAGGAAGGCCAGCACCACCATGATAGTTTTGGCCAACACAGAAGACACGGCTACTGAGAAGATGATACTGAAGATTGTTTGTTGGAGAAGACAAGTGGCTTTCCTTGGTTGTCCAATGAAGAGAAAGGGAGACAAAAAACAAAGCAGGAGGGAGACCAGGAGGATAAAGGAGAGATCCCGGTTGTTGGCTTTGACAATGGGAGTTTCTAGGTATTTAAGGAATATGATTAAAACAAGGCCTGTGGTTAGGAACAAGAGTAGAGCAAAGGAAATGAGGATGATACCCAGATGTTCTACATAGGACAGGAAGGTTATTATTTTTTTAATACATTCAACTCGGTTCTTGGTTGGATATTGATCATCTGGACACTTGTTGCATTTTTTGATATCTGAGAAAAGAAAGTAACATTTTTTTTTAGTCTTTCAAATTAAAAAAAAAACACCTTTGGATGAGATGTGATACTGAGACACAGGAAAGCCTCAGTAAATGGCATATTCTTATAGTCCAGCAAAAAAAATCCCCAATATAAAAAACTAATGAAAACAAAAACAACACAATAAAATTAAAAGAAGAAATATCTGGTGCCACAACTTTCCTTCTATGAGATAATCCACCAGATTCTTATCTTGCGCTGACCTTACCTTATCCCAAATATCTGGGAGAAGTAGCAACTCTCCAGAAGTTTAAGCAGATGGGGGCCTACTGGATTTCAAGGGGAAGTGGGTTCAATAGGGCAGGAACTGCACCAGAAAAGGCAGGCTTGTGAGGACCCAAAAAGTGGCAATATTTTAGGGAACAGATCTTTTGCATGCCAATTATATCTGCTCTGGTGGGACAAGCAGAGATCCTCAAGGAGAGGAAGCCCTGCAGATACCCTTGTTCTGTCTCGTGTAGGGTTTGAAAATTGAATTTAATTGCATTTGGAAAGAAATGGGGAGCCTGTGCAGCCAACACAATAAGGGTGTCCTGTGGAAGAACATAAGGAAACCCAACATCTGTAAATTCAAGCTGTTTTTCAAGAGCAACCCATGAGTATGGGATAAAAACATTGAAACAGAAACTGATGGCAACAAAATACCTAGTGATCCATCAAGTCTGCTCCTTTAACTTTTTTGTTTTCTTTTTATTTAATAATTTATTTATTTATTTCAGATTATGGGCATATGTTTATCCCAAGAATGATTAAACTCAGTTACTGATGATTGACCCACCTATGCCTCATCTATTAAGAATCAAGAGACACCCATCGTAGGAAAGAATGAAGAAACTTTACTACATATGTTAGTTTGAAATAAAGGAAACGTAATAATACTGCCCGGAATTAACTTAAAAAAAAATAAGCAACTGTAACCACAAATAGAGATAAAGGACACATAGAGCTTTGTGCAAAACAATTCTATGGAGAAAATGATACTCCACAGATGAACAGACAGATATACTAAATAGAAGGTAGAACTCCCTAAAAGATAAAGGTTCTGTGGAATTTCACTTCCCCATTTCTTCAAAACAACTGTATAAATCATCATGCTTTGCTATTTTTCAGGGTCTCAGCACCCTTAGGAGTTGGTGCTGGAGCGCTTCAATAAAAGTTTATTATAAAAGTCTGTCTCTCACTTCTGGCTCTGATTGGCTGTGTGCCAGGCTTACCCATTTTCGGAAAACAAAAGAAGCAGAAAAAAATAGGTCTGCCATCTGAGCGTTTTGTTTTTTCCTTTCTTATTTCTTAATTTTTTTTTATTTTTGTCAGATAATGGACATATGTTTATCAAAAAAGGGTTAAACACAGTTACTTCCCTCCCTCCATTGTTCTTCCCAATTAGATATTTCAGCTTATAAAAATTTATGATCTTGATAAAAATTAACTGATTAATTGAAGAATTGATTGATGTTTCTTTTGGCCTGTAATGTAAAGTTGATTTAGGTATGCAAATCCCATTGATCTAAAATCATTCATCAAGTTACAAAGGATACAGATATTTCTAAGAAAGTAAAAAATGGATGGAAACATCCACACTGGCAAATGAAAGAGATAATAATAATAATAATAATAATAATAATAATAATAATAATAATAATAATAATAATAATAATAATAATAATAATAATAATAACAACAACAACAACAACAACAATAACAATAACAATAACAGTAACAACAATAACAACAACAATAACAACAAGCTGCATTGGCTACCGGTGGCGAGCTGCATTGGCTACCGGTGGCCTTCCGGGTGCGCTTCAAGGTGTTGGTTATTATCTTTAAAGCGCTCCATGGCACCGGACCTGGTTACCTTCGAGACCGCCTCCTGCCACAGATTACCCCCCACCGACCTATACGCTCTCACAGAGTGGGTCTCCTCAGGGTACCGTCGGCCAGGCAGTGCCGGCTGGCGACCCCTAGGGGGAGGGCCTTCTCTGTGGGAGCTCCCACCCTCTGGAACGAACTGCCCCCAGAGATCAGGGTGATCCCTGATCTCCCTTCCTTCCGCCGCGCCCTCAAGACGTGGTTGTTCCAGCAAGCGGGACTGGCCTAGGGGATTTTATAGGGGTTTTAATTACTTTTAATTAGACACTTTCAAATATTTTGTTTTAATTGGTTTTTAATTAGGTGTAATATGTATTTATGTTAGCTTTTTTATCATGTGTCAGCCGCCCTGAGTCCGAAAGGAGAAGGGCGGGATATAAATGGAATTAATAATAATAATAATAAAATAATAATAACAATAATAATAAAGTTGGTCATCTATTCCACCCCCCTGCTCAGACAGGAAATCCTATACCATTTCCTATCCAATCCTACCTCATCCTGCAAGATCTTTTTCTTTTGCCTCCCATTAGGGAAGAAATTGGATACCATGAAAATTAAGAACAAAACAAATCAAACTTAAATGTGTCTTTAAGAGGCATATTGATCAAAGTTTCCATATGGTGTCACCCACCTTCCTGAGTGGAGATGGTCCCCTCTGGACAAGGAATGCAGTCGTAGCAGCAAACTGGCTCTCCTTCTCGAGCCTTCTTGACAAATCCAGGATGGCATTTTTCCACACATTTAGACTGAGGCAGAGACTAAACAGAAAAAGAAGAAACGCCAAAGAAAATATGTTAAGACTCACCATCCATGTAAGATGGAGGTAGACATGAACATCAGCCAAGTCATCTCTCGGCTTCACATAGGCAAATACGAAATCTCTGACCACTTCAAAATGATTGCAGGAGATACAATTGCAGGAAGATGCTTCATTCAGTTCCTCCCTTTTTCTTCTGATTTATCAGATTACAATAAAGTAGCTTTCTACTTAACAAAGTCGGGAGGGATGAAATTGAGAAAACATTTAACCATTAAGTGACAACCGGTGGGTTCCTCCTCATAGTGGAATTAACATGCATTCCTCCATTCTTCATACATGCTTGATTTTAAAATATCCATAAATACTAAATTTTAGAGTGAACGTTGTTCTAAAATATATATTAATTTTTCATTTCATTCGATTTATTAAGCTAAAATAAAACTGCGATGAAGAAAGAAACTTTTGACCAGTAGGATCTGGAAAGGTTTCTTCTGGAGTACATAAAACATTGCAAAGCTGCTTCCCTTTGAAAGCAGTCCAAAATTATCTCCCAGTTAAGATAAAAAGGGAATTCCCTTACAGAGAAGGGCTGTTAACCTTAAAGATATTCTTCATTCATTTATATAGTTGCCATGCTGGTAAACTAAAACTAAAACTTGCTGACTAGTTTCTAAAATTATAGTGAGGTGAGATGGAGGTGAGGTCATGAGAATGTGTCCCTCAAAAAGGGTGTCAGGCATTTTTTGATGCACCACATGGGTCATGAGTGTGAGTCTTATGTGTGAAAGGAATATTCAACACAAGGTATCCAACACAAGGTCCTTTCTGTTGAGAGAATACAATTAGGTGACACAATCTGACAGGGGAATAAAATACTCATATTTATTATTAATTTGATTTGTAGCCTCTCAGTGTGTACTAAGGCAGCTAACAATCAAAAGAAACAGTTGCATTCAAGGGATTTTCAGATGAAGTGAACTCTTACAAGCCAGTGCCCAAATCTAAGTAATATTTCCCTTGAAATTGTCCCTTATTATTTCTGATATCAAGATTTGTTTGCACCAAAGCGATGCTTCGGTACTTCAGTTTTCAAGACATTATCATGGTGAGATGGGCAGCAAATAAATTTAATCAATCAATCCATAAATGTCATTATTATTTCATGTGAACTGAAAGACTTGGACCTCCTTCCTAAATTCCACTATGCAGTGGGGTTAGAGAGAGGCAGCTATAAGTATGTTCTCAGCTGATTAAAAACATCCCAGACTATGAGCCTGCAATTTTGGCAGACCCCTGACTCCAATCAAGGCAAGATGAAGCTTATTTCACAATTGGACCAACAGGACCTCCATCCAGTCTTGATTCCATTTCACTGAATTCAGTCCAAATCTGAACTCAGGGACTGGTCAACAGAATTGCCTTCACCTTTGATATTTGAAGACAAAAAACTAGTGAATCTGAAGCTATTAACACCAAAATCTCCAGCATATGAGGCCCTGTCTAACTAGTTTTATGGTGGTTCTAAACTGCGGAAGAGACACTAAATGGCAATGATTTGTGTCCTAAATAATAAACACCACATATTTCATTTTGGATCAGCTTACAACAGGATTCGGCATGACAGCATCAGAAGGGAAACCTTGGTCAATAGAACTGAAGCATGCTTATCTGCCTAAGAAAATTATAGAGGTTTTACTCCAGACATTCAATTCTCAGTGAAGGTTACCCACTTTTTTGAGTGGATGTAGTCCACTTGAAATGGCTTTGGAAAAAAGAGAAAAGACACCAATATTTTCCCCACCTTATTGAGCAACTTTAACTGTGACAAAACATCTCGGTTGATTGTAATTCTTTGTCTTTCAAAACTCCCCAATTGCTTGTTGATTGGGAGCTTCTTGGGGAGAACTACCATACTAATAATATCCAGATCTGCTGCTACGTCTCCATTCTGATCCAAGTACACTTTCAGCAGGGAAAGATTGTACAATTCCCTCTTCTTTAGAAATAGATGAAACTAGAATGGAAACACTAGAAATTTAAAAGCAGAAATCTTGGTTTATTATCTCTTATCACTTTTTACATTTGAATCTTTCCTCTATGGTTGTTTAACTTGGAAATATTGTGAGTTGGGAGAACAAGTATTACATTATCTTCAAAACTGTAGTACAAAGATTCAGAAATATTTTTAAATCATGTAGTATACTGGTAAAATATACATTGAGAAAATGTAATTGACAAAAATTGTCAGTCACATATAAAAATCTAGCAAAGGTCACCTTTCAAGTAACAAAATACACAAATAACTAGAGTATTCATAAACTCCTTGCAAAAAATAGGGTGATAACCAGAAAGCAAGGATTTGTTAAGAAGGAAGTTTGAAGGCTAATCTTCATTCAGGTAGAGGAGATAGGAAAAATGACCAGATGAAGTAATTCTACTTTATTGTAAGGCTATTGTCAAAGCAATAATATCCTATATTAACAGCTATATTAACAAAATCTTGCAGTGTGAAAGTACAAATCTTTCACCATCTCTGTTGACAGTCAAAAAAGGTAGGGATGACTTTTTGAGTTTTTTTCTGTGGCTGTTACGCAGCTGTGGGTTGCCCCCCCAAAACCATTTTATCTGATCCTTCCCTGCATCTCATTTTCTGATCCTCCAAACTCATTCACACGTATCATTATACTTCCTTACAGTGCTTTAAAAAAAAAATAGGTGCCGGAACTCACACACGTCATATAACCTACAAGGTTCCATCCAAAAAAGGTGCCGAAACTCTGTTCTGGGCGTTCTATGACAAAAAAAAGCCCTGCTTCCTTAACAGATTGGGTGAATGCTGGTAGTATAACTTGTTTTTAGCAAAGAATTAACAAAATACTTCATGATGTGATGAATGGGGATCTAGTTAATTAAGTGCTGGATGGTATGAGATAAGTGGATACAATTGTCTCAAAATTGTATTCAAATAAATATTAATATTACTGATAAAATTGGGGAGTTACAAAAAACAATTAGACCTTAGTCATTGTTTTTTCTATATTTTCTTTAATAAAGGAAGTAGATAAATCATGATTTTGGTCTCCTTTAAAAATTCCCAGCTTCTCTTAGGTCCCTATAGATCCCTGTCAGGATGCTGCCATCCTGATGGGAGGGGGGACCTTTGGAGCTCTCCTGTGATGTGTTTATCTTTGCTTTGTTGACTCGGTTCTGCTGCCCGAGGTCATCTGCCTCACCTCACCAAGGAAGAGATGCCTGGGAACATCTTATCGCAGTTTCCGTCTGGAGATCATACAACCTCTTTGCACCTCTGGATTGGCTCCTATGGACTGGGCAGTTGGGAGGGGTTTTGAACAATGGGGTTTAGCCTAACAATTTTACCCGGGAACTTCAGATTCTGCCTGCCTTCTCTTGCTATCACTGACTCTCAATAAAAGTTCCTTTTGAAACGATGTCAGTTTCAAGAGTTCTGCTTTCTTCAGAGATTTGAGGCCAAGCCTTACAGCTTCCAGAAAATAAAAATATGATTTTGTGTTAGAGAGAGGTGCACGAGTAAAATTCAATAGGAAACTAACTAATTGTTAGCATCCGGAACTTGATAAATGATTGTATAAATGTAATGAATGGCAGCTATAATCTGTATTAATATTTCATTTGTAGTTTTTCTCACATTATTCTATGCGTAGAATGGGTACTGATTATAATAAAGTAGTAGTAATATTTTAATGTTATGATAATAACTGTATTATTAATTTGTCAATAATGTCATTAATGATCCAGTGGAATGATACAAGGTTTCACCAGCTTTAGTCAAGGACAAAGTAGGGGCGGAAGAGATCAAAGGAGCTGCTTTAAGCCTTGAGGAAAGACATCAAGCAGAAGAGCCATGTTGGAATAGAATAGAATAGAATAGAATAGAATAGAATAGAATAGAATAGAATAGAATAGAATAGAGCTGGAATGGACCTTGGAGGTCTTCTAGTCCAGCCACCGGCTCAAGCAGGAGAACCTATACCATCTCAGACAAGTGATTGTCTAGTCTCGTCCAGTAATGGAGCGCCCACGATTTCTGAGGGCAAGCTGTTCCACTGGTTAATTGTCCTCACTGTTAGGAAGTTTCTCCTTAATTCCAGGTTGCTTCTCTCTTTGATCAGTTTCCAACCATTGTTTCTTCTCCTAGTTTACAGGAGCTTAAAATCAGAAAAGGTCTGGGAACTTTTTTTTTTAAATGTAAAAGGTCTTGGTTGTTGAAGGGAGGATGCAGCACTCTTCCAATAAGTAGGAGATGTTGTACAGAAGCTTAAGATCTTAAACCATGAAGCCCAGAGAGCACAAAAGACCCTGAAAAGGACCTTAGTTTGATGGATCCTTGTTAGGACCCCCATACCTTCCATGGCTGCAGCCTTGGAGCCCCCAACCTCTCTTCACCCTTCTTCCTTCTCCTCTGGGGTTTGGATGCAGCACTTAAGGCGTGGGCCAGAATCTTAATGACACTGTAAGTAATGACTGCATTTGGGATCTTCATCCTGTTCTTTTTCTCTTGGGTCTCCACTGGTGCTTTCTGGGTGCATCTTCTCCGGCCTTTGACAGAAAAGGTGTGTTTTGAAACAGAACAGTGAAAATACTCAGCTTGAAATTCAGGTTCCACAAAGAAATATCTTTTATAGGCATTATCGTTTTTCCAACTCTTTTTCGGCTGAAAGGGAAAGCTCCAAATACTATGGACGTGCTTGAGACGCCTATCCTTTTTAATTGAAAATACTCCAGTCATTGTCAAGATCCAGACTTTCCCTTCAATGGGTCCTGGCAAACCTTCAAGTGTTGAATGGAAGAGAAGAATACTATCCCAAGGGGAATTATATTCTATGAACTGAACAAAGACGTTGACTTGTCTCCATTTAGAGAGGGCTTCCCTGAGGAATGCTGTACGTCCAGTCGTAGAGAATCGTTGTGATATAACAACACAAATTCTATTCCTGAGAAGCATAGAAGTAAAAGTCCTCATGAAATTCTCTCCCTTCTCTGTGTCTGGAGCAAAGAGACCAATCAGGGTCCATCCAAAATGAAGAAGCAGTTGGACAATTGCTGGATATTGTATCCCTTCTTTGGGGAGCATCGGATGGAAAAAAGGGAATTGACTTTTATCACTCAGAGCCTCTGAAGTAATTATATCACTGACCTAAAAAACAATGAAGTGTTCTGTGTTATATTTGGGGTCCTACCAAGTCACAATTTTTAGCTTTTAATAAATTCAATATTTTTCTCATGCACATTTCCTGTTGATTAGTCATTAGGCCATATCAAGATACAGAATTATAAAACACAGAACATTAACAAGACTCCATGTAAAAACAGAATTTAGAGAAATAAGTACAATAGAATAAGCAGAAAGAATGAAAATAGTATTTTTTATAACCCCAGAATTTACCACACTCAGACCAAATTTCCTTCCGAAAAGGGCTTTATTACCGGTATATATAATTTTTAAATTTTGAACACAGAGGAAATGCATTTTTTAAATATTAGGATCCCAATAGACTGTTTCTCTAAAGTGCAATTCAAGATATTGATCTCCCTCTTTCTTAAATAATCGACATTCAAAATAATAGATGTATTCCATCTTCTATTTCTGGAGCTCCACAAATTCAAGTATATTCATTGTAAGAAGTTTGGAAGATTTAACTCAATATTTGGAAGGTACATTTGTAGCAGCTGATGCCTTTTAGTGTGCCAACTTTACTGAAGATGGCTCTACTTTTCGCTATTTTAACCATCTTGTATTCTTTGTGCAGCATTTTATTTAGGTTTTTCTCGAGTGGCAAAAAAGACAGGGAGATGACAGTTCCTAATATAAAAATACAAGAATGTTTTAAATGAAATTTGTTTGTTCTAATAGCGTTTGGGGACTCTTATCAGTTTCCATACTATTAATTTTATTAAAAATAATTATATGCCCCAATTTTATAAATTGTATAAATTCCCAATTCTGCTCTAAGGGCAGCAGCTGAAGTCCTTTTATTCACCCTCAAGATACTTCTCAGATGATGTGATCGGATTTGTTCTAGTAGTGATATAAATTAAATCCCAAGGTTCAGCTCAATATAAGTGCATAATGGTAACGTTTGTATTTTGTATTTAATAATTCAGTCTAAGGAAGCCGCATACCTATGATTATTTATAAAAAAAATTATCAGTGCATTCACTTGTGCCTTCTAAATGAGCTCCTTTGATGTTGAGGAAGCCCAGATCCAGTCACAGAGAAAAGTTCTCCCAGGTAAGGAAAGGTGTGAACTTGCTCTGTTGCCTCCTCATCAATTAGCCCTATATGGCAATGATGTCATTTTCCAAAGACCATAACTTTTGACTTTGACTTATCCATAATCAGATAATTATTATGAAAATAGGAGCCAAGTCCCCTTAAAAGCTCATATGGAACCCAAATATCATATTGGCAACACCTTTGTCTTATCTTTTGGTACATATCAATCCTACTTCTCATGGCTCCATTGAGCCCCAAACCCATACTCAAACAAATGAACAAAAATGGGATGGAAGGGACCATGGAGGTTTTCTAGTCCAACCCCCTGCCCATAGCAAGAGATCCTATGCCAATCCAGACAAAATTAATGTCCAGCCTCTTAATAATAATAATAATAATAATAATAATAATAATAATAATAATAATAATAATAATAATAATAATAATAATAATAGTAATAATAAAGTTGGAAGGGACCTTGGAGGTCATCTAGTCCAACCCCCTGCTCAGGCAGGATCTTTTTGAAGATCTCCATTAATGGAGCACTCACACCTTCATGAGGCAAGCTGTTCCACTGATTAATTGTTCTCACTGTCAGTGCTTGTAGAAAGGGCTTTGAGCAGGGCCAACATTCTGAGCTCCATTTTAAGGGCAGTCAATTTCTTCCATAATATTTCTTTGTTTATTGTGTCAAATGCTATAAAGGCAGCAAACCATTATTTCCTCTGACTGATATTTTTATAATTAGATGGTTCAAGACAAAAGAATTGTTAATAGTGGATCACATCTGCCTAAAGACTGATGGTTCTTCTACAAGGAATGCCCTTTTCATCTACCTACTATCAATTCTTTTCAAATGGAAGTTTGCATATATTTTGGTCACAATATCTGTTAGAGAAATGGGCCTGGAATTGCTAGGGTCCTTTTTAGTCCCTTTTTTTAATATAGGAATTACAATTGCCATCTTTGACCCAAATGGGCATGGCGGATATTATTTACAGTATATGTCTAAATGTATCTGTCAATGGAGGGTCCCACCAGTCGGGATATTTCTTGAATTGTTCAGCTGCTTGAAATTCTTCTCCAGAAGCCATATTGCTCTTCAAACCTTTAATGATGATTTTGATCATGAGAATTTTAGTGCAAAAAATAGTTGATACGTTGCCTAACATATTTGTAGATTTTTAATAAAATGGTTGGTTAATGTTAGTGGCCCCTCAAGGTTCATAATACATATATGTTTTATCATCAGTAGGAGAGGTAATCCCGTAGGACTCTGTTTAAAAATCTGAGATTTGTTCATGATTGAGGATATCATTATTTTGGCTAAGACCATGTAAAAAATGTGAGTTTTCCATCAGTACTGCACATTCCTATTGTACAGAAGATCCTTTGATTGGACATAGAGGCTCTTCTCACCTTCATAAGTGTGCAGCAGAAGCCTCTAAGCAATTGGGATGATGTCATGAAAAGACAAGTTTCTTTTGATTGACTGCATATTCCAATCCTTATTTATAAGACTTACAAATGCCATGGTGAAAAGATTATTTGCAGCAGAACCAGTTCTTAAACATCCTGATCCCGAGGAACCTTTCATCATCCAAGCTGATGCTAGTGATGTTGCAGTGGGCACAGTCCTCCAACAAAAAAATCTTAGGGGAGATCTGCAGCCTTGTGCCTACACTTCACGAAAGCTTTTGGAAACAGAGAGAAGATAGGCTGTTTGGGAGAAAGAGGCTTTTGTAGTTAGATGGGTGTTATTAACTTGGCATCATTTCTTGGAAGGGAGTAAAGTGTCTTTTGAAGTATAGACTGATCATTATTATTATTCAAAATAATCTTGAATTACCTAGAGAAGACATGGTTCAATCCCCACACTCACTTTAGAGAAAGGGAAGGACAAACACAAACCTGTGGGACTTTGTAGGTGCCTGCTAATGTTGACATCTGGATGGAGCTTTCTCTGTCAGTTCCATCAACAAGAGCCAAAAGGTTGTCCTTCCTTCCACAGCTGTAGTTGGGAACATTGGCTTCTCCAGTAGAGAGCATGTCCAGTAAGGCTTGTGAAGTGCCGAGGGTGTTATCATAGTTGTCATAGATGTTGTAGCCAAGTGTGAGATTATGCAGGAGCTGGAGATTCTCCTTCAGCAGTTCAATATTGAAAATCATGGGTAGTAATACTAGCTTTCCATAGGATAAACTAGTGTAAAACCATGATCATGTTAATATTAGCATCATCAACAGCAACAACAAATGACAACAATACTTTTTCTCCATTTAATCATCTTTTTTCTCTACAAACTAGCTGAAACATAAGCCAATACTGATCCAAAACTAGAGGCAAATGACAGCTACCCATCACCCTTTAATAATGTTAGTGTTGAGGATGGGGAAAGTCCTCAAAAAGGTTTAACAAATCAGAAACATACAATTATTTTTACCAGTACTAATATTCATAGCCCAGAATAATGCAGTCTTTAAAGAAGAACCACCATTAAAGGAAGGAGATTTTTCATAAGTGACTCAGAGAAGCTGTTCTAAAAGCAAGTCATCTTCTATTTCTTGAAAAATCAGACATTGCATATCAACCGGTTATGAAAATATTGAAATGGTTGGGCAGAGGAAATTAGAACCATTTCAATCATTACTTTCAACCAAAGTCAATATTCCAATCATGAATTTAGGATTGAACACAGAGAGGAAAATAATGTGGAGTTCTTTCAGGTTTCATTTGCCTCATGTTTCTAATCTCAGAGAATAAGGCAAAAGAGAGAGGCTGTGTTAATCAAAAGGATTAAAAAAAAATCTCAGATCCTGCAATAGAAGAGTAAGTAAAACAAGAAGAAAAAAAGAAGAGTGTTAGAACTGCAAATGGAGGGAATGAAACTCCATTGCATGACTTACAGCTGAATCTGACTAGAAGGAGCCATGTTGAAAGGTAATGTTGTAGATGTTATTCCTGATGGGGAGATGACTATACCAAGGAGAAGATCTCCTGGCACATAATAGCTCCATGGCTTTTCTCCATCCTGGTGGTCCAAATTCAGTCGGCACTTCATCCTCAGCTTCCCAGAGAGTGGATGGGACAACAGCAGCATCAGAAGCAGAAGCAGAAGCAGAAGCAGGAGGTCCATAATTCATGTGGCAAGATCAATTTCCTTCCTCTTTCAAAAAAAAGAATTAGAATTCAAAGCACTCTGACAGGGTGGAATATCCAGTGGCTTTCCTGATTCAAATAGAGAAACCAAGACTCACCTGAAAGAGAGAGAAAATATATTCAAGAGTACAGCTCCTGTCTGTCCTGTAATATGAGCCACAAAAAGCATAACCTGTGATATTTATCCTTTTCTGATGCAAGATCCCTTCCATGTTGCTTCAGTCTGATGTTTACATGAAAGGCAGTCACTGAAGACATAGGAGAAGAGGTCTCAGAGACAGGGATGGTAATGATTGCAGTGAGAAGGATCTTCTGCTCTTGGGACCCTGAACCTCTTCCATTTAAGGAGGGGTAGCTGGAGAAAAGCACGTTAGAGAAAAGTCACAGATAGACCCCTTGGAGCAGTGTTCTGCAGTGGTCTTAGTCATTCCTGTTAGGACACATCCAGAAAGTCATGCTGGATGGAGATAGTTCAACAGTCAGGAAAGTGACTTCTGCTGTCCTTCAATGGGGTCTCTTGCCTCCAGAGGCTGCTAGGTAAGGTCACCCAGAGTTATGGAGTTTGGTGCCATTCTAGGTTGGTGACACTTAACTCTTGTGCTGCCTGTGCTTTATCTCCATGGAAGCACTCAGTATCCTTGAACCCAGCCTAATATTAAGAGTAGGGCCTGTCTGGGATTTTCTTTTCAAGGAGATTTCCATGTATTAATCCTGATTTGGAGCACATTTTCTTTTAGAATAGAATACAATAGAAGGGAGCTAGGAGGTCTTCTAGTCCAGCCCCCTGCTCAAGCAGGAGAACCTATATAATCTCAGACAAGTGACTGTCTGGCCTCTTCTTAAAAATATCCAATGATGGAGCACCCATGATTTCTGGAGGCAAGCTGTTCCACAGGTTAATAGTCCTCACTGTCAAGAAGTTTCTCCTTAATTCCAGGTTGCTTCTCTCTTTGATCAGTTTCCAATCATTGTTTCTTGTCCTGTCCTCTGGTGCTTTGGAGAATAACATGATCCCTTCATTTTTAATGAGATACCCATATATTAATCTTAAATTGGAGCTGATTTTATAATTCCTTATAACTGAAGTGAATTTTTATTTGCCAGCTGTTCTAGGAATATCAATTTTTGCATGAGAGCTGACTAAAAGGCAGGAAAGTGACAGCACGTGGATCGAATCATTGGCTAAGAGAGAGAAAATTGTAGAGTGGATAGAAGTTTTTTTTTTAGTTTCCTTGACACTTTCTGTGTTGTCTTTCCATACGGATACTATGAGAGCCATTAAATTTTGAAGTTTCTTGGTTTAAGTAATAAAATTGTGCTTTGAGATCTGCAGCTGAGATGGTGGCAGCGGTGGATGGTGTGACCTGGTTTTTTGTCACAACCACCCAGAAGTTGGTTTAGGGGGACCTGGTGGCAGTTCCTTTGGTTGTGTAGATGCACTTGGTATGGTGCGACACCTGTGACATTCCCATCTCTGAGGCTTTGCTTGAAACTCCACCCCAGAAGACATCCAAGTGCTTCAGATGTACAGTTCAGAGTCCCTGTGTTCGGGTTTATCTTGGTTGATTGTTGGTTATTTTTCTTACCTGGAGGGGGGATGCTAATATATACAGCTTGGCCTAGAAGGGAGAACTGGGGGGTTGAGTGACAGGGGTAGCTGATGGGATGGGCAGGTCCATCCTTACAACGAGGAGCACAGGGTGACCAATATCCCAGGTCCATCATTTGAAAGTTCTCCCACTGTATTGTCCTCAGCTTCCACTCTCAGTGCCTGCCTACCAGATCTTTGGTGGCTCCAGGTACCGGCTGTTCTTTTTGAATGCCAAGGGGATGTGTAACATGGCTTCTCTTGTCCATGATGTTACCTGCCATGTCTCCCTGAAGCCCAGTTGTGCCCTGAGGGCATTTAACCTGTCCTCAGTTCCAATTGCGGCCACATACTTTGTGGGTTTGCCTCTGGTGTGAGCCCAGGGAAGTGGAGTAGGTGTGCTGTGGTCATCCTTGGTTTGTTATAGTCTCTCAGGAGGCTGCACCTAGAACTATCTCAGGGTGGCTGCAAGAACATTTCCCCAGCCTGCTGAAGTATGTTGCGTGAATGTGGCCCTTACACGAAGAAAAGTATCTCCCACTTAATTCAGCTATAAATAATTCTTCACCTAGTCCCTGCCGAATTGATAAGCATAATCCACTGACCCATTGGCCATCAGTTTCAATCTCCAAAAATAAATCATGTTTAAAAGTTGCAAGTGTGGATGAAGCCATTGGTAAAGTAACCAGATTGAGGGGGTTGTATGACTATGAGCAGAGACAGTCTGGTGTAGTGGTCAAAATGTCAGACTAGTAACCAGGAGACTATGAATTCTAGTCCTGCCTTGGGCACAAAGCCAGTTGGGTAAACCTGGGCCAGCCAACCTTTCAGAGCCCTGGGAAAGAGGCAATGGCAAACCGCTTCTGAAAAACCTGGTCATTATGGTCTTCCTGATTATTTTCACACACAGCCAGTTGAGGTTGTGGGCCTTCCTGAGTCTGGCTTCAGTTTTGCAAAACCAGCCAAGTGGACTTCAATTTGCTAAACATGGGCAGATTTTTTTAAAATCTAGTTGCTCTCTGTAAAAGCGGCAGGAAAACTCCAATCCTGATCGTGACAGCGAGTGACAAGTCCTCCTGAAGGCTGCAGACAGGCCAATGAAGTTGGGGCCCTGGAAGTGCAGGAGGGCTGCAGGAGGTGATTGTCCCTTCCTGTCAAGGGCAGGGAGGGCGTGCTGGAAAAGAGGAAGGCACGTGGAGCCCCTTCGTGATCCGGCTCAAGCAGCCTCAGGCATGGTTGGAAAAGGTTTCTTTGAGAGCGAAGCCTTCCTAGCAGACAACAAGGATGGGAGAGCAGCAGTGACATCACAGCAAGGGTGGTTGCACAGATTGGGGGCTCCAAATCAATGCACCCCCTTCTGTTAGCAGCACAGTGCAGCATGGGTGGTCAGGCAGGAACCCCTTCAGGAGGCAAGTCCCGGGCACCTGCAGGCAAGGAGAGCTCACCTGAGTCTAGGGCACAGGTCGGCAACCCGTGGCTCCGGAGCCGCATGCGGCTCTTTGAGCCATCCCCTGTGGCTCCGGAGCCTCCTCTGCCATTTGCAGAGAGAGACAAGGAGAAAGAGAGAGGGGGGCACTTGCACTCCCCTCCTCTGTCATGCGGACTTGCCCCCGCGCAGGGCTCCTGATTGGCCCTGCGCCCAGGTGCCCCGCCCCCTGGGAGAAGGGCGGCCAGGAAGTCCCTTTCCCGGGCTGGCCCCATCTGAGGCGTACATGGCTGGGGAACCGTGCAGGGAAGCCCCAAGATCCCCATTGGGAGCGGCTCACCCAAGCCTCCGCTGAGCGGGCCAGCCCTCCCGCAAACCGCAGCCCTGAGGGAGAGCAGCCCCTCCAATGCCCAGCCAGTGCGACCGTTGGCCAAGCAGCAGTGGAGCCAGAGACAGAGGGTCAGTGGTGGGGGGAGGGAGGGGGCTCTGGGTCCATGGAGCACTGCCGCGAAGCGGCTGTCAGGCAGGTGGCGCGCCCCCCGGCTTACTTGTACTAGGCGGCAGTCTTGGCTGGGGCATCGCTTCTTGGGACGTTCCCGTGCCACTCCCTGGGCAGCTGAGCCAGCCACATGTTTCCCCGGGCCGGGCTGGGCAGCAGTCCCGGCTGGGCCAGCAGGGGCATCACTCCCTGGGAAGCCGAGCTGGCCACGCGTCTCCCCGGGCCAGGTGGCAGCGGCCAGCGGGGGCATCGCTCCCTGGGAAGTCGAGCTGGCCATGTATCTCGCCGGGCCAGGCCGGGCCGGGCAGCAGTCCCAGCTGGGGCGGCGAACGGGTAGCCGCGTCCCTTCGCCTTCCTCCGGAGGCAGAACTCCGGCCTCCCACAGCAGGCTGAGATAGGCGAGCCTGAGTGGCCATCTACTGCCACCTGGGAAGATTTGCCGCAGCAGCTCCTTCTCCCCGTCGGCCTCCTCCTCCGCTCCCTCGGAACCTTCACACCAAAAGGCGGAAAGAAGAAAGTCCCAGAGAGGGAGAGCGCGGGGTGTGGGGAGAGCAGTCTTTTCCGAGGGGAGGAGAAGCCAGGATGGCAGAGCTGACCATACTTTAAAAATTTAACATCTATGGGAGAGAAGGATACACCGCAGCGCAAGGGCATTGTAGGGGGGAGGGGGGAGAAGAGGGATAGGAAGAAAAGAAAACGAAGGAAGCTCTGTAGCCACCCAAGGAAAAGCAAATTTAAACACAGTAGCTGCCAGGGAAGGAGGAGGGAGGGGAGGCTTGGCAACTCGCTGGAAGGGACCGATTCGGGGTTCGGGAAAGGCGCAAATCTTTCTGGATCAAGGCGGGGAGGGGCGTTGGGGGTTCTGGCCTCAGAGGGAAGAAAAGGAAGCTGATCCAGCCTCTTCAATCAAGTGTCCTGTTCCGTGCGCGCACACACACAGAGACATTTTGTGGCTCCCAGTTTTTTCTTTTGTGAGGGAAACGGGTCCAAGTGGCTCTTTCAGTGTTTCAGGTTGCCAACCCCTGGTCTAGGGTGTTTGCTGCCCTGTTTGCATTTGGTCAGGCTCAGCACACCCAGCATTGGTGGGACCCCCTCAGTCCCCTTTGCACGACTCAGTTGCAAAGACCCTGCAAGTGTGTTGTGTGAGAGTCTCACCAGGTGGCTGACTGTTGTGTTTGCTTTACAGAATTGAACCGACTGAGTCCAACTCCACTGACCATCATGGAAGCGTGGGCTCTCCTTAACCTGGATGGGGGAGAAACCCTCTTTCCTGAGCTGGGTGGAGTCATCAACTGAATTAACGGGTGAAGTTCACAGCTCATGTTTAGGCCATCCAGGTTTTTTCAGGCATTTCTGCATTATTTTTAGCAAGCTGGGCACATCTCAGCCTGGCACTGACCACAGGGAGGGGCAAAGGTTTTGGGCTTCAGAGGGAACCAGATTAAAAATGGCTTCTTTCTTCCTTGCATTCCCAAAGAAACCTCTAAGGAGCCAGGGACTTTGGTCATCCATAGAGCCCCTGAAAACATTGACTGAGATTTTAAAACTTTAAATATAAAGTTTTTTAAATTTAAATTAATAAATAAATAAAATTCCAGTAGCTGGGAACCTTGTCTTGTGCCAATGTGTGAAGAAAGTTCATCACGGTAAGCCAGCATCTGGTTTAGATATTTTGGTATGATACATTATGCCAATGTAGCAGTTCTCTTCCCTTAATCTAAGTTAAGGGTGTTGTGTGAACTCACCCAGATTTACCACCAACCATCTTCTTTGCCTCTNCTTTTTTTCCCCCCCCCCCCCCCCCCCCCGTTTGCCTTCATGAAGACTTGAAACCTATTCTCCTTGTCAGGATTGAGAGATTCTTGTCACCTCTCTGCAGCACAACCAGCTGCAAAAATAGTCATAAGTAACTTTTTTCAGTGCCATTGTAACTTTGAACAGTCACCTGTTGTAAGTTCAGGACTACCTGAAAATTGCTTTCAAATACATACAGATGATACAGAAGATTTTAAAGTTAAAATTCAACGGAAGCCAGAATATTTCCTTAGAGAAGCGAGGGATGATCAGTTAGAAAAATGCCATGGAACATTACTTCAGTATAGGATTACTGTGGAGAGATTACTATAGACACAAAATCAGAAAGATTCAGTATTGCCCACCAGGGAGGAATGATGGGTGAAATTGACAAAACTTGCTGAGATGGACAAATTGACTTCTTTTATTGGAGAAAGAGCAATATCTACATTTATTGGTGTTTGGGAAA
Organism: Protobothrops mucrosquamatus; assembly: GCF_001527695.2. Lineage (NCBI taxonomy): Eukaryota > Metazoa > Chordata > Lepidosauria > Squamata > Viperidae > Protobothrops > Protobothrops mucrosquamatus. The sequence goes on along the minus strand of NW_015387467.1, from coordinate 88,422 downwards.
TGGTTATGGACATTTCATGTAAAAATGAAAAAAATGAAGTTATGACTTATGGTTTTGATGATTAGACAGGATAGATTATAGAAAAAGAGACAGTCAAAATATAACTTTAGAGACAGAGAGATTAAAACACTACTGTATAACTGCTGTAAAGAATATTGGAAGCTTTATATCTTTATAACTTTCTCTTTTTGACTCTCTTCTATCTTCTTTTCCTTTTGAACTTTTAAGCCTTTTCATTTTCTCTGTTCTAATTTAGTTTGTATTAATTTCTACTAATATGTTCTTAAAATTAATTTAATAATTAATTTAATAATAATAATAATTTAATAATGTTTGCAGAGCAAAAGCTCAATGTCCAATCCAATGTTAATGTCAATCCATACTATGTATTCATTGGGAGAAATCTAAATCTGAAATAATCTTAACTGCTTTCAATACACAGAAGAGATATTAGACCATTATGACGTTGAACTGCATACTTTACAAACATGTTTTGAGAAAGTCTGCCATGCAATTAATTGACACTTGTATTTTAAAACAATTCAATAAATTTTCAAATTAAGATAAAATTTAGAAAAAGATTACACACTTCTGTTCTGAAAAACATTTACACATTGCCAATGCTCTGATTCCTGAATGGGACTTTAAACTTGGCAGCAATGACTTACTTTAGCTAATAATAATAATAATAATAATAATAATAATAATAATAATAATAATAATAATAATAATAATAATAATAGTAATAATAATAATAAAAAATAAATAAATAAAAATAAAAAATAAAAATAAAGTTGGAAGGGACCTTGGAGGTCATCTAGTCCAACCCCCTGCTCAGGCAGGAAACCCTATACCATTTCAGACAAATGGCTGTCCAGTCTCTTCTTAAAAACTTCCAGTGTTGGAGCATTCACCACTTCTGGAGGCAGGTTGTTCCACTGGTTAATTGTTCTAACTGTCAGGAAGTTTCTCCTTAGTTC
>NW_015387467.1:82657-86795 GCF_001527695.2 Protobothrops mucrosquamatus | reverse complement strand
CCTATACCATTTCAGACAAATGGCTGTCCAGTCTCTTCTTAAAAACTTCCAGTGTTGGAGCATTCACCACTTCTGGAGGCAGGTTGTTCCACTGGTTAATTGTTCTAACTGTCAGGAAGTTTCTCCTTAGTTCTAGGTTGCTTCTCTCCTTGATTAGTTTCCATCCATTGCTTCTTGTCCTGCCTTCAGGCGCCTTGGAGAATAGCTTGACTCCCTCTTCTTTGGGGCAGCCCCTGAGATACTGGAATATTGCTATCATGTCCCCCCCTCCCCCGTCCTTCTCTTCTTTAGACTAGACATACCCAATTCCAGCAACTGTTCTTCATATGTTTTAGCCTCCAGTCCCCTAATCATCTTTGTTGCTCTTCTCTGTACTCTTTCTAGAGTCTCAGCATCTTTTTTACATCGTGATGACCAAAACTGGATGCAGTATTCCAAGTGTGGCCTTACTAAGGCAATGTAAAGTGGTATTAATACTTCACGTGATCTCGATTCTATCCCTCTGTTAATGCAGCCCAGCACTGTGTTGGCTTTTTTTGGCAGCTGCAGCACACTGCTGGCTCATATTTAAGTGATTGTCCACTAGGACTCCGAGATCCCTCTCACAGTTACTACTATTGAGCAAGGTACCCCCTATACTATACTTGTACATTTGGTTTTTCTTGCCTAAATGTAGGACCTTACTTTTTTCACCATTGAATTTCATTTTGTTAGATAGCGCCTAGTGTTCTAGTCTGTCCAGATCCTCCTGTATCCTAAGCCTGTCTTAAATTCTTTCATATTTCCTATAGATAAATGCCTTTTTCCTACCTATTTTTTTATACTTATGTCAATCCATGGAGAAAAGGTATGTGCTGCTTAAATAGAGATAAGTTCAAAAATACAACAAAGCAAAAATGTCTATTGAGTTTCTCAGTCATCCAGGTCATAGTTATCCCAAAGATACTTATTTACGAAAAAGCATCTTTGGGATAACAAAGCAAAAAGATTATTACTAGAGCCACAGCTATGGAAGAGCTGTATGTAACCATTGAATGCAATCCACTGTTCTCATAAATGCTTTTTTGTTTTCTACTTTTTAAAACATATCTCAACTCAGGCAAAAAATGTTTATGATGCTTAATTAGAGAAAAGTTCAGGGATACAATATAGCAAAAAAAAAGATAAAACTAGAGACACATAAGTGGTTTATAGCCACAGAATGCAATCCATTGTTCTACACAAGATTGTAAATTAAACATTAGCTCAGCCATATTTAGTCTTTGACCAGCTATCAACAAAATACATCATCCACAGAGAAGAAAAACAAATTAAAAAATGAACTATTAAGGAGCTAAAAAAAATTCAAAAATTGTGCACATCAATGTTTGAAGATGAGTTAATCTTAAACATGTGAAGGAAATTAGCGCAATACAATACAAAAGACACTGTACAAAACCTGGGCACATTACTAGGTATTTCTGCAGATGCATCAGCAAAAAGAGTTTCTCAACATTGGTCAAGGGTGCAGACTGTGGCATGATACTTAAGTGCTACATATTTATCCAGATCCAAGAAAAGATGAGGAAGGCTGAGAATTTTTTGAATGCTAGGAAGATACAGCCAAGAAGGAAGACATAGCCAACCACACATATTTCTTCTAAATTTGACCACACATATTTCTTCTAAATTTGAGAATCAACGTGATGATTTCAGGAGAAAGTCTTCTTGGAAGAGGTTCTCCTTGCAAACTTCCTATGAAGATCAAGCATAGACTATCAATGAGTGGTTATAAAAATATATATAAAAAAACTACACTACTTTCAACAGAACTCAGTATCAAGTCATAAATTTAGAATTGAACAGGGAGAGAATAATATTGTGGGCATCTGTCAGGTTAAAATTTCATCATGGTTGGATTTGAGCCTCTCCTAGAAAAAAAGAAGAGGGCATAGAAATCAAAACAATTCAAGAAATTAGTCAGGTTCTACAATATAATAGTAAGTAAAATAAGAAAGAAGAGTGTTAGAACGGCAAATGGAGGGAATGAAACTCCATCACAGTGAATGACTTACAACTGAATTTGATTAGAAGGAGCCATGTTGAAAGGTAATGTTGCAAGTGCCATTGCTGATGCAGATATGACTATATTAATGAAAAGATCTTCTGGCTTATAATAGCTCCATGGCTTTTCTCCATCCTGGTGGTCCAAATTCAGTGGGCACTTCATTCTCAGCTTCCCAGAGAGTGGCTGGGACACCAGCAGCATCAGAAGGAGAAAAAGGAGGTCCATAATTCACGGGGTGGAAACAATCTCCTTCCTCTTTCTAAAAAAAAGAATTAGAATTCAAAGCACTCTGACAGGGTGGAATATCCAGTGGCTTTTCTGATTCAAACAGAAAACCAAAATTCACCTGGAAGAGAGAGAAAATATATTCAAGAGCACAGCTCCTGTCTGTCCTGTAATATGAGCCACAAAAAGCATAACCTGTGATATTTATCCTTTTCTGATGCAAGATCCCTTCCATGTTGCTTCAGTCTGATGTTTACATCAAAGGCAGTCACTGGAGACATAGGAGAAGAGGTCTCAGAGACAGGGAGGGTGATGATTGCAGTGAGAAGGAGCTTCTGCTCTTGGGACCCTGAACTTCTTCCATGTAAGGAGGGGTAGCTGGAGAAAAGCACGTTAGAGAAAAGTCACAGATAGACCCCTTGGGGCAGTGTTCTGTAGTGGTCTTAGTCCTTCCTGTTAGGACATGTCCAGAAAGTCATGCTGGATGGAGATAGTTCAACAGCCAGGAAAGTGACTTCTGCTGTCCTTCAATGGGGTCTCTTGCCTCCAGAGGCTGCTAGGTAAGGTCACCCAGAGTTGTGGAGTTTGGTGCCACTCTATGTTGATGACGCTTAACTCTAGTGCTGCCTGTGCTTTATCTCCATGGAAGCACTCAGTATCCTTGAACCCAGCCTAATGTTAACAGTTTGGGATTTTCTTTTCAATGAGATTTCCATGTATCAATCCTAATTTAGAGCTGATTTTATAATTCCTTGTAACTGAAGTGAAATTTCATTTGCCATCTGTTCTAGAAACATCATTTTTTGCATGAGAACTGGCTAAGAGGCAGGAAAGTGACAGCCTGGGAGAGCACCAATGGCACAGAGAGAGAAAATTGTAGAGTGGATAGAAGTTTTAGTTTCCTTGACACTTTCTGTGAGAGAGCCATTAAATTTTGATTTTTCTTGGTTTAAATAAAACAATTGTGCTGTTAGGTCTGCAGCTGAGATGGTGGCAGCGCCCGCATTGCTGTGGATGGTGTGACCTGATTTCTTGCCACAACCATACGGAAGTTAGTTTAGGGGGACCTGGTGGCAGTTCCTCTGGTTGTGTAGATGCACTTGGTGTTTTGCAACTCCTGTGACAGGCTTTGTTTGTCCTCCCCAGAACACTTCCATGTGCTTATAGTTTGGAGTCCCTGTGTTCTGGTTTATCTTGGTCGATTGTTTATAGATTTCTTACCTGGAGGGGGGATGTTAATATGGACAGCTTGTCCTAGAAGGGAGAACTGGGGGGGGGGGGGTTGAGTGGGAGGGGAAGCTGATGGGATGGGCAGTTCCACCCTTACAATGAGGACCATAGGATGACCAATATTCCAGGTCCATCATTTGAAAGTTGTCCCGTTGTTCAGTCCTCGCCGTTCCACTCTCACTGCCTGGCTACCGGACCTTCAGTGGCTCCCATTCTGGCTGTTGCTTCTGAATGCCAGCCTGATGTGTAAGAAGGCTTCTCTCACCCATGATGTTGCCTGCCCTGTCTCACTGAAGTCTAGTTGCACCCCCAGAGGGGAGGAAACCTCAGTTGGAAATGGGTCCACCTACTTTGTGGGTATCCCTCGGGTGAGAGCCCAGGGAAGTGGAGGAGAGGTGGCCGTGGTCACCCACGGTTTGTTACAGGCTTTCAGGAGGCTGCACCTAGAGCTGTCTTTTCACCCAAGATTGGGTGACTGCCAAAAATGTTTCCCCAGCCTGCTGAAGTATGTTGTGTGAATGTGGTCCTTACAAGAAGCGTCTCCAGCTTATTTCTGTTATAAATGATTGTTCAGCTAGTCATTGCTAAATTAAGATTCATAATTCTCTCATTGGTTCAGCCTCCAAAAATAAACCA
>NW_015387467.1:80054-81960 GCF_001527695.2 Protobothrops mucrosquamatus | reverse complement strand
ATTGGTGAGGTGACAGGTTAAATGGGTTGTATGGCTACAATCAGAGGCAGTCTGGTGTAGTGGTCAAGGAATCAGATGAGTAACCAGGAGACCATGAGTTCTAGTCCTGCCTTGGGCACAAAGCCGGCTGGGTAAACCTGGGCCAGCCAACCTCTCAGAGCCCTGGGAAAGAGGCAATGGCAAACCACTTCTGGAAAACCGGGTCACCTATGGTCTTTCTGATAACTTTCACACACAGCCTGCTGAGGTTGTGGCCTTCCTGAGTCTGGCTACAGTCTTGCAAAACCAGCCGAGTGGACTCCAATTTGCTAAACACGGGCAGATTTTTTTAAAAAAACTAGTTGCTCTGTGAAGAAGCAGCAGGAAAACTCCAATCCTGATCATGAGAGTGAATTTCAAGTCCTCATGAAAGCTGTGGACAGGCTGATGAAGTTGGTGTCCTGGAATTCCAGGAGGGCTGCAGGAGGTTGATGTCCCTTCCTGTCAAGGGCAGGGAGGGCGTGCTGGAAAAGAGGAAGGCAGGTGGAGCCCCCTACACAATCCAGCTCAGGCAGCCTCAGGCATGGTTGGAAAAGGTTTCTTTGAGGGAGGAGTCCTCCTAGCGGATGAGAAGGGTGTGAGAGAAGCAGTGACCTCACAGCAAGGGGGTTCCATGCAGTGGGGGTCCAGGTCAAGCCCTCCTTTTGGTTGGCAGCACTGATGGTCAGCCAGGAACCCCCACAGGAGGTGAGTCTCAGGCACTTGCAGGCTAGGAGAGCTCATCCGAGTCCAGGAAGTTTGCAATCCTGTTTGCTATTGGCCAACCTCAGCACACCCAGCATTGGTGGCACACTCTCAGTCCCCTTTGCAGGACTCAGTTGCTGAGCCCCTGAAAGTGTGTTGTGTGAGTGTCCCACCAGGTGGCTGAGCTGAGTGAATCAAACTCCACTGACCATCATGGAAGCGAATTCTCTCTTTCACCTAGATTCAGTAGAAACCCTCTTTCCTGAGCAGTGTGGACTCATCAACTGAATTAACGGGTGAAGTTCACAGCTCATGTTTAGGTCATCCAGGTTTTTTCAGGCATTTCTGCAGTAGTTTTAGCAAGCTGGACACATCTCAGCCTGGCACTGACCACAGGGAGGGGCAAAGATGTTGGTCTTCAGAGGGAACCAGATTAAAAGTGGCTTCTTTCTCCATTGCATCTCCAAACACACCTCGAAGGAGTGGGGGACCCATATTTGATCGGCCATAAAGCCCCTGACAATATGGACCGAGATCTTAAAACATGTTTATCTCATTTCATACATTCCAATAGTTGGGAACCTTCTCCTGTGCAAATGTATGTAGCAGATCATCATGCTAAGCCAGCATCTGAATTATATGGATTTTGGTCTGGTACATTAGGCCAACATAACAGTTCTCTTTCCTTAACCTAAAAGTTAAAAGTGTGGTGTAAACTTACCCAGTAGTTAAGGGTGTTGTATGAACTCACCTAGATTTCCCACAAACCATCTATGGGATGGCCAATACAGGATGTCTGCACAAGAGAATTTGAAACTTTTAAAGGATCTGCTTTTGGATTCAGGGTCCATGGCTATCCAGCACGGCAACATTGGCAGGAGGAGAGAAGCCGTTGCTTCTCTTCACAAGCCATTGCTGTGCCTGGCTCTGTTCTTGCAAGCCCAGCCAGGTGGCCTCCAACTCACTAAAATTGGGCCATTTTTCCGACTCGGCGGAAAATCAGGCGGCGGCTTGGGAGACAACTGCCGCCGCAGCATTGGACCGAGTCGTGCCTTTGCGGCCTCTGACCCGACGTAGATCTCGACTGGCTCCCTGGTTCACCGGGGAGCTGAGAGAGATGAAACGTCGGAAAAGACGCCTAGAGAGCAGTTGGAGGGCCAGCCGAACCGAATCCGATCGAACA
>NW_015387467.1:68462-78666 GCF_001527695.2 Protobothrops mucrosquamatus | reverse complement strand
GCCTTCTCTGTGGGTGCCCCCGCCCTCTGGAACGAACTACCCCCCGAGATCCGGATGATTCCGGATCTCCTTACTTTCCGCCGCGCCCTCAAGACATGGCTTTTCCAGCAAGCGGGCCTGGCCTAGGGAGGATTTTAAATCGGGTTTATTTTTAAGAAAAATTTTAAACAGCACAACTTTAAAATATTTGGTTTTAATTGGTTTTATTTGGTGGGGATTGTAAATACGTTTCTGTTTTTAAATATGTTGTGAGCCGCCCTGAGTCCCGTTGGGAGAAGGGCGGGATATAAATCAAAATAAATAAATAAATAAATAAATAAAATTTTTTGCAGCTGGTTTTGCTGCAGAGAGGTGACAAGAATCTCTCCATCCTGACAAGGAGAATGGGTTTCAAGTCCTCATGAAAGCAACTGGGGGGATGGGGTAATGAAACATGGGTCCTGGGGAGCCTGGAATGACTGAGAGGCTATAGGCCTTCCTGGCAAGGGCAGGGAGGGGGCTTTGGAAGAGAGAAGGGGAGGCAGAGCCCCCAACCCAATCCAGTCAGGGCAGCCTTGGGTGTGATCAGAAACCTCTCTTCTGAGGGAGGGGCCCTCCTCACATATGGGGGGGCTGTTGAGCATCACTAACATCACAGTCAGCATTGTCAACACAGAGCAAAAATTTTCTTTCCTTGCTTCCTTCCTTCTTTCCATTCTTTGACTCTCTAGAATCAAAGTAAGTAACTTACAGATTTTGAACCAACCTAGAGTTAAGGAGACATTTCCTGACAAAACAATTAATCAGTGGAACGACTTGCCTCCAGAAGTTGTGGGTGCTTTAACAGTAGAGGTTTTAAAGAAGAGATTAGACAACCATTTGTCTGAAAGGGTAAATGGTGAGGTTTCCTCCTTCAGCCGGGGGTTAGACTAGAAGACCTCCAAGGTCCCTTTCAATTCCGTTCTTCTGTTTTTCAGGCATGCAGTATATTTAGCAAAGTGTTGATGGGGATAGAGATTTGAGGGCAGAGGTGGGGAGTTTAGTTTTAGCACCTAATACGTCTTCATCAATTGCTTGTGAACCGCAAACACAACACTTCCAGTGAGGCTTTTTGCCTAAAGCCAAATTCTTCCCCAGGAAAGATTTCCATTTTGGGTCTCCTGGGTCAGAGAGAGAAGCGAACTGCAGTTGATTCCATCTGTCTCTGCCCAAAGTCTCCCCTGGAGGATTCGGCCAAAGAGCAGAGCTGAAACTTTGAGAATAATAATAATATTCCCTCTCACCAGAGATCCCCGGCTAATTCAACTAGTTCTTGGAGTCAAAGTTTGTTGGGCACTTCTCTGGAGAGAAATGAAAGGGGAATAATCCCCATAGGATTCAAAATGATAGGGCAGAGCTAGAATTAAATCGGTCAGCAAGAATTGAGAGGTTGAAAAGCTCCATGCTTGAAATTGGCCCAGAGGGAATACACGGCACCTGTGGCTGAAGAAAAAGAAATCTGATATTTGTTGGCACAGCGGTTAAAGAGAAAACCCCAGGGACTACTTAATGCCTGAACAAGTCACAGAACTGAAATAGCTTCCTACTGTGTTAAAAAAAAGTTTACTTTATTTTGAAAGTTAATGTTGAAGGTCAGCAACATAAAACGACTGATGCAATAGGATAAAATAAAGAATAAAAAAATCTGCTAGCTAAAAATTACTCATCAGGACTTGACATAGTTTAAAAAAAATCACACCCATGTAGAGAGAATGACAGAGAGAGAGAAATGAGAGAAATAAAGGATGTCTTTCACCCCACATAAAGAAGAAAGGGAGGGAAAGGACCCATGTTCCACTGCCACTCCCTTCCACACATGGGGCACTGAGGGGGAAAAGCAAAGCCCAGACTTGTCACGTTGCCCATAGAAAAGGCTCAAGAAGGAGGAGGGGAACTGGGGGAACCCTTCACACACACCATTCTGGAAAGAGGCTAACGAGGACGATGGGCTTTGGAGTTGCATTTCAGGGGGAGATGCAGCCAAGGGGGGTTTGTGAGGCTCCGGTTCCTCTTCGTGTGTGTCCAGGAAAGGCTCCTGTGGGGGAGAAGCCATGCAGGCCCTTTGTCTCCAAAGGGGGATCCGGCTTTGCTGGGGAGGGAAAGGTGAGAGGGGTCTCCCTGGAGGGACCCTCGGGGGCTCTGAGGAAGGGGCATCCTGGGGGTCCCTCGTGGCCCCCAAAGTCCCTCTGGCCAGGGTCTCCTGGGCAGCCGCTGCCCCCCCACTTGCCCAAGCCCCCCCCGGAGGAGAAGCTCTCAATTGTAGCCATTTCTGGGTGGGGGGGAAAGGCCCTTCCAGGACTTCAGCCTCCACTCCCTCTGCATTTCTGGCAGTTTTTGCCTCTTTCTCATCACAGGGAAAACTTTTGATTTTCTATCCTTATTGGATATTTTCCTGTCCCCCCCCCATTTTGTCTTTGCTCGTTCAACCTCTTCTCCAGGAGTCTGATTGGTGGCTGAGCTCCCAGGCAACCATTGTCTCTTCCCTCCTGCTTGATTGGCTGCTGCTGGGTTGCCACGACGAAAGGGGCAGGCCAGGACTAGAGGCAGCCACTAGGGAGAGAGAGGGGGACGGGGCTTAATAATAATAATAATAATAATAATAATAATAATAATAATAATAATAATAATAATAATAATAATAATAATAATAATAATAATAATAATAATAATAAAGTTGGAAGGGACCTTGGAGGTCATCGAGTCCAACCCCCTGCTCAGGCAGGAAACCCTATACCATTTCGGACAAATAGCTGTCCAGTTTCTTCTTAAAAACTTCCAATGTTGGAGCTCATTTTCTTGCCTATCTTAACTTGTGTTTCTATACTGTTTTTTATGGCATTATTTTTGATAGCTTGGTCTGTTTTTTCCCTTTGTCTAAAGACCGATGAAAAAAAATGAGTTAAATAGTTCTGCTTTCTCCCTATTGCTTGTCACCTTCTTGCCACTTTCACCCACTAATGGACCAATCGTTTCCTTCACTTTTTTCTTGTTTTTTACATGTTGAAAGAAGCTTTTTTTTGTTATTTTTGACTTTGGTCGCAAGCCTTAGTTCATTTTGAGCCTTAGCTTTCCTCACTTCATCTTTGCAGGCTCGGGCTATTTGTTGATATTCTGATTTAGTTATGTGCCCCTCTTTCCACTTTCTATACTTTTTATCTTTCAATTTATCAGAGAGTTCTTTATGCAGCCATGCTGGTTTCTTTTGAGAGCTGTTATTTTTCCTCTTTGTTGGTATTGAGCTAGGCTGGGCTTCTATTATCTTGCTTTCCTGGCTGTTGAACTATCTCCATCCAGCATGACATTCTGTATATGTCCTAACAGGAAGGACTACGACTACTACAGAACACTGCCCCAAGGGGTGTATTTGTGACTTTTCTCTAACGTGCTTTTCTCCAGCTATCCCTTCTTACATGGAAGAAGTTCAGGGTCCCAAGAGCAGAAGCTCCTTCTCACTACAATGATCACCATCCCTGTCTCTGAGATCTCTTCTCCTATGTCTCCAGTGACTGCCTTTGATGTAAACATCAGACTGAAGCAACATGGAAGGGATCTTGCATCAGAAAAGGATAAATATCACAGGTTATGCTTTTTGTGGCTCTCATTACAGGACAGACATGAGCTGTGCTCTTGAATATATTTTCTCTCTCTTTCAGGTAAATCTTAGCTTCTCTGTTTGAATCAGGAAAACCATAAGATATTCCACCCTGTCAGAGTGACTTGAATTCTTCTAATTCTTCTTTAGAAATAGGAAGGAGATTCATTCAGCCCCATGAACCATGGGCCTCCTGCTTCTGCTTCTTCTTCTTCTTCTTCTGATGCTGCTGGTGTCCCAGCCACTCTCTGGGAAGCTGAGAATGAAGTGCCCGCTAAATTTGGACCACCAGGATGGAGAAAAGCCATGGAGCTATTATAGGCCAGGAGATCTTCTCATTGGTATAGTCATCTCTGCATCAAAAATAGCACCTTCAACATTACCTTTCAACATGGCTCCTTCTAGTCAGATTCGGTTGTAAGTAATAATAATAATAATGATAAAGTTGGAAGGGACCTTGAAGGTCATCTAGTCCAACCTCCTGCTCAGGCAGGAAACCCTATACCATTTCAGACAAATGGTTGTCCAGTTTCTTCATAAAAACTTCCAGCGTTGGAGCATTCACTGCTTCTGGAGGCAGGTTGTTCCACTGGTTAATTGTTCTAACTGTCAGGAAGTTTCTCCTTAGTTCTAGGTTATTTCTCTCTTTGGTTAGTTTCCACCCATTGCTTCTTGTCCTGCCTTCAGGCGCTTTGGAAAATAGCTTGACTCCCTCTTCTTTGTGGCAACCCCTGAGATATTGGAACACTGCTATCATGTCCCCCCTCGTCCTTCTCTTCATTAAACTAGACATACCCAATTCCAGCAACCGTTCCTTATATGTTTTAGCCTCCAGTCCCCTAATCATCTTTGTTGCTCTTCTCTGTACTCTTTCTAGAGTCTCAACATCTTTTTTACATCGTGGTGACCAAAACTGGATGCAGTATTCCAAGTGTGGCCTTACCAACGCATTGTAAAGTGGTATTAATACTTCATGTGATCTTGATTCTATCCCTCTGTTATTTTCCTCTTTCTGTTCAATCCTAAATTCAAGACTGGAATACTGACTTTCGTTGAAAGTAATGATTGAAATAGTTATAATTTCCTCTGCCCAACCATTTTCTTATTTTTATAACCAATTGATATGCAATATCTGATTTTCAAGGAATAGAAGATGACTTGTTTTTAGAACAGCTTCTCTGGTCACTTATCAAAAATCTCCTTCCTTTAATGGTGATTCTTCTTTAATGACTGAATTATTCTGGGCTATGAATATTAGTACTGCTAAAAATAACTGTATGTTTCTGATTTGTTAAACCTTTTTGAGGACTATCCCCATCCTCAACACTAACAATATTAAAGGGTGATGGGTGACTGTCATTTGCCTCTAGTTTTGGATCAATATTGGCTTATGTTTCAGCTAGTTTGTAGAGAAAAAAGATGATTAAATGGAGAAAAAGTATTTTTTTTGGTTGCTGTTGATGATGCTAATATTAACATGATCATGGTTTTACAGTATTTTATCCAATGGAAAGCTCGCATTACTACCCATGATTTTCAATATTGAACTGGTGAAGGAGAATCCCCAGCTCTTGCACAATCTCACACTTGGCTACAAGATCCATGACAATTATGATAACACCCTTGGCACTTCAGATGCCTTGCTGGACATGCTTTCTATTGGAGAAGCCAATGTTCCCAACTACAGCTGTGGAAGGAAGGACAAGCTTTTGGCTCTTGTTGATGCAGCTCACAGAGACAGCTCCATCCAGATGTCAACATTAGCAGACTCCTACAAAGTCCCACAGGTTTGTGTTTGTCCTTCCCTTTCTGTAAAGTGAGTGGGATGTTGGTGTGTAAGCGATAGATACAACCGTGTCTTCTCTATGGAATTCAAGATTATTTTGAATAAAAATAATGATCAGTCTGTACTTCGAAAGGCACTTTACTCCCTTCTAAGAAATGGCACTAAGTTAATAACGCCCATCTAACCACAAAAGCCTCTTTTTACCAAACAGCCCATCTCCTCTCTGTTTCCGAAAGCTTTCGTGAAGTGTAGGCGTAGGGCTGCAGATCCCCCCAAAGGTTTTTTTGTAGGAGGACTGTGCCCACCGCAACATCACTAGCATCAGTTTGGATGATGAACAGTTCCTCAGGATCAGGGTGTTTAAGAACTGGTTCTGCTGCAAATAATCTTTTCACCATGGCATTTGTAAAAGTTATAAATAAGGATTGAGATATACGATCAGGAGGAAGCAAGGATCAAAAGAGACCTATCTTTTCATATACATCATCCCAATTGCTTAGAGGCTTCTATATCCAACCAAAGGATCTTCTGTACAATAGGAATGTGAAGTACTGATGGAAAACTCACTTTTTTTTTTTACAAGGTCTTAGCCAAAATAATGATATCCTCAATCATGAACAAATCTCAGATTTTTAAACAGAGTCCTACGGGATTACCTTTTCTACTGATGATAAAATATATATGTATTATGAACTTTTAGGGGCCACTAACATTAACCAACCATTTTATTAAAAATCTACAAATATTAGGCAACGTATCAACTATTTTTTGCCCTAAAATTCTCAAGTTCAAATTCATCATAAAAGATTTGAAAATCAATATGGCCTCTGGAGAGGATTTTCTACCAGCTGAACAATTCAAGAATTATCCCGACTGGTGGAACCCTCCATTGACAGATACATTTACACATTTAAATAATATCCGCCATACCCATTTGTGTCAAAGATGGCGATTGTAATTCCTATATATTTAAAAGGGAATAAAAAAACCCTGGCAATTCTAGGCCCATTTCTCTAACAGATACTGTGACTAAAATATATCCAAACATCCACTTCAAAAGAATTGATAGTAGGTAGATGAAAAGGGCATTCCTTGTGGAAGAACCAGCAGTCTTTAGGCCGATATGATACATTCTTGACAATTCTTTTGTCTTGAACCATCTAACTATAAAAATATCAGGCAGAGGAAATAATGTTTTGCTGCCTTTACAGCATTTGACACAGTAAACAAAGAAATATTATGGAGGAAATTGACTGCCCTTAAAATGGAGCTCAGGATGTTGACCCTGCTCAAAGCCCTTTCTACAAGCACTGACAGTGAGAACAATTAATCAGTGGAACTGCTTGCTTCATGAAGTTGTGGGTGCTCCATTAATGGAGATTTTCAAAAAGAAGCTGGACATTCCTTTTGTCTGGATTGGTATAGGATCCCTTACTATGGGAAGGGGGTTGGATTAGAAAACCTCCATGGTCCCTTCCATCCCATTTTTATTCATTTGTTGGAGAGTGTGTTTGGGGCTCAATGGAGCCATGAGAAGGAGGATTGATATGTACCAAAAGGTAAGACAAAAGTGTTTCCAATATGACATTTGGGTTGCATGTGCTGTTAAGAGGACTTGGCTTCTATTCTCATAATAATTATCTGATTATGGATGAGTCAAAGTCAAAAGTGATGGTCTTTGGAAAATCACAGCATTGCCATATAGGGCTAATCAATGAGGAGGCAACAGAGCAAGTTCACACCTTTCCTTACCTGGGGGAACTTTTCTCTGTGACTGGATCTGGGCTCCCTCAACATCAAAGGAGCTCATTTGGAAGGCACAAGTGAATGCACTGTTCTTTTTTTTTTTTTTAAATCATAGGTATGCGGCTTCCTTAGACTGAATTATTAAATACAAAATACCAACGTTACCATTATGCACTTATATTGAGCTGAACCTTGGGATTTAATTTATATCACTACTAGAACAAATCCGATCACATCATCTGAGAAGTATCTTGAGGGTGAATAAAAGGACTTCAGCTGCTGCCCTTAGAGCAGAATTGGGAATTTATACAATTTATAAAATTGGGGCATATAATTATTTTTAATAAAATTAATAGTATAGAAACTGATAAGAGTTCCCAAACGCTATTAGAACAAACAAATTTCATTTAAAACATCCTTGTATTTTTATATTAGGAACTGTCATCTCCCTGTCTTTTTTGCCACTCGAGAAAAACCTAAAAAAATGCTGCACAAAGAATCCAAAGTTGTCAAAATAGAGAAACGTAGGGCCATCTTCAGTAAGGTTGGCACACTGAAAGGCATCAGCTGCTACATATGTACCTTCCAAGTATTGGGTTAAATCTTCCAAACTCCTTACAATGAATATACTTGTATTTGTGGAGCTCCAGAAATAGAAGATGTAATACATCTATTATTTTGAATGACAATTATTTAAGAAAGAGGGAGATCAATATCTTGGATTGCACTTTAGAGAAACAGTCTATTGGGACCCTAATATTTTTTTAAAAATATTTTCTCTGTGATTAGAATTCAAAAATTATATATAATAAAGCCCTTTTGGGAAGGAAATTATGGTCTGATTGTGGTAAATTCTGGGGTTAAAAAATACTATTTTCATTCTTTATGCTTATTCTATTGTACTTATTTTTCTAAATTCTGTTTTTACCTGGAGTCTTGTTAATGTTCTGTGTTTTATATTCTGTATCTTGATATGGCCTAATGACTAATCAACAGGAAATGTTCTAATATGTGCATGAGAAAAATATTGGATTCATTAAAAGCTAAAAATTGGAACTTGTTAGGAACCCCAAATATAACACAGAATTCTTCATTGCTTTTTTCAGGTCAGTCAGAGAATTGTTTCAGAGGCTTTGAGTGACAAAAGTCAATTCCCCTTTTTCCATCCGATGCTCCCCAAAGAAGGGATCCAGTACCCAGGAATTGTCCAAATTCTCCTCCATTTTGGATGGACCCTGATTGGTCTCTTTGCTCCAGACACAGAGAAGGGAGAGAATTTCATGAGGACTTTTACTCCTATGCTTGTCAAAAATAGAATTTGTGTTGTTATATCACAGCGATTCTCAATGACTGGACGTACAACATTCCCCAGGAATGCCCTTTCTAAGTGGAGACAAGTCAACATCTTTGTTCACTTCACAGAACTTGGTTCCCTTTGGGACAGAATATTTTCCTTCCATTCAGCACTTGAAAGTTTGCCAGGACCCATTGAAGGGAAAGTGTGGATCATGACAGTGGTGGGAGTATTTCTAGTGGAAAACAATTGGCGTCTCAAGCACGTCCATAGTATTTGGAGCTTTACCTTTCAGTGGGAAAAGAGTTGGAAAAACAATAATGGCTATAAATCACCTTTCTTTCTGGAACCTGAATTTCAAGCTGAGTATTTTCACTGTTCTGTTTCAAAACACACCTTTTCTGTCAAAGGCCGGAGAAGATGCACCCAGAAAGCACCAGTGGAGACCCAAGAGAAAAAGAATAAGATGCAGATGCTAAATGATGGCTATATCTACAGTGTCATTAAGATTCTGGCCCATGCCTTAAGTGCTGCATCCAAACCCCAGAGGAGAAGGAATAAGGGTGAAGAGAGGTTGGGGGCTCCAGGGTTGCAGCCATGGAAGGTATGGGGTCCCAACAAGGATCCATCAAAGTAAATTTATTTTCAGGGTCTTTTGGTTGTTTAAGATCTTAAGTTTCTGTACAACATCTCCTACTTATCAGAAGAGTGCTGCATCCTCCCTTCAACAACCAAGACTTTTATATATTTGAAAAAAAAGTTCCCAGACTTTTTCTGATTTTAAGCTCCTGTAAACTAGGACAAGAAACAATGTTTGGAAATTGATCAAAGAGAGAAGCAAGCTGGAATTAAGGAGAAACTTCCTAACAGTGAGGACAATTAACCAGTGGAACAGCTTACCTTCAGAAATCGTGGGTGCTCCATTACTGGAGATTTTTAAGAAGAGTCTAGAGAGTCACTTGTCTGAGATGGTATAGGATCTTCGGCTTCAGCAGGAGGCTGGACTAGAAGATCTCCAATGTCCCTTCTATTCTATTCTATTCTATTCTATTCTATTCTATTCTATTCTATTCTATTCTATTCTATTCCAACATGGCTCTTCTGCTTGATGTCTTTCCTCAAGGCTTAAAGAAGCTCATTTCATCTCTTCCTCCCCTTCTTTGTCCTTGACTAAAGCTGATGAAAATTTTGTGCAGTGTCTTCTCCAAGTGTGGTGCCTGCAAGAGGACCTGGTATCATTCCACTGGATCATTAATGACATTATTGACAAATTAATAATATGGTTATTATTATAACATTAAAATATTACTATTTTAACTCATTTTTCGCATCTGTCTTTACACAAAGGGAAAAAACAGACCAACCTACCAAAAATAGTGCCATAAAAAACAAAATAGAGATACAAGTTAAGATAGGCAAGAAAATGGTAAGTGAACACCTGTCCAGCCTAGACGAGTTCAAATCACCAGGACCAGATGGATTACACCCCAGGGTTCTTAAGAAGCTGGCGGATGTGATCTCAGAACCACTGAACTATATTTTTCAAAGATCCTGGAGCACTGGGGAACAACCAGAGGACTGGAAAAGAGCTGATGTAGTTCCCATCTTCAAAAAAGGGGGAAAAAAGGACCCAGGAAATTACAGACCTATCAGCCTGACCTCAATACCTGGGAAGATTCTGGAAAAGATAATCAAACAACGAATCAGCGAACACCTACAGGCAAACAAAGTCATTACTAAAAGCCAACATGGGTTTGTCAAAAACAGA